>NW_026571047.1:33412035-33427035 GCF_026225935.1 Boleophthalmus pectinirostris
TAAATTAAAGCGTACATTAAACATTAAAGCGGTTAAAACGTTAAAAGCGTACATTAAAGCGTAAGTTAGCGTACATTAAAGCGTACGTTAAAGCGTACGTTAAAGTTAAATCGTACATTAAAGCGTACATTAAAGCGTACGTTAAAGCGTACATTAAAGCGTACATTAAGTGTACGTGTGCGGTGCGTCGGTGCTCGTGATGATGTCGTCTGTCATCATGTTTGGTAATAGGATCAATAATCATCTGTAACTGTCACCGTGTAAACACTAAATCACGTCTGATATCAGCTCCACAGATATGATATGTAATGTGTAATGTAACGACCCCGCCCGCCCTCGCCCGCCCTGACCCGACCCGTAACCGTGACTCAGCAGCGTTGCCGGGGCGACGGCAGAGGCTGCACGTGCTCAGATCAGAGTCTGTGGGTTTTAAAGAGGAACAGAAACCAGAGGAAACGACGTTCACATGTTTCACAGAAACTTCAACATATCAAAGCACGACTCAGCACTTTTCTCCAAACATGACTCGGCGGTTTGAGTGTGGGAGGTACTGCTGTCATCAGAGTTTACACTTTTAACTCCGGGTTAGTCATTTTTCTTCTGAATGTGAGATGATGGAAAAAAAAAGTAAAAATCCCCAAAATCTTCAGTATTTATATTTTGAAGCTCAGAGCCGTCGCTGTCACCAGAACATCACAGAAACACAGAAACGACCCGTCACCGCGCCAGGGCTCAGGTCACCATGGTAACCACATTTCACATTTAAATGAGGTTTGTGTAAAGTTTAAAAGTCACCCTTCGTTTTTCTATTTACACTGAAGAACAGAACATCGTGTCACTTTATCTGATCTCTGGTTTTATTTGACATTGACTGAAGTTAATAGAAAACAGTTTGGTCAATAATCACCAGACGTGTGTTTAGATCAGTGCTTCTCAATTATTTTCTGTCATGCCCCCCCCAGGACGAATAAAAACATCTCCCCCCCCCCCCCCCCCCCCCGCGTGACTATAATAGTATCATTTGTCTATAAAATTGTTATAAGTGCACCTCTGCGTAAACACTGCCACCTTATATGACGCCAACAACGCTCGCTGGTTTACTGAAGTAGCAGTCACAAAGCAGGATGATTGTCGGCAATATTCGGCACGTTTTTCGCTGAAAAAACCTCAAGCGGCATCAGAGTGATCAGAGTGATTGGGGTTGTCAATCGTATTTATTTCCTCGTCTTCTCCGTTTGTCTCTCTCCGTCTGTCTTCTCATCCCTGTTAAATATTTTTCATGGTGTCACTTGAGCGTCTGCTACACTTCGTGTCTACACTTCATACTCAAACTCTGTGCTGTGTGCAAAGCGCGCATGCTCAGTGCAAACAAAACTCCTACACCACCGAGCGAATGCTCCCTGCGCACACTCTGCCAATGAGAGCGCTCTGCCCCCTAATGTAGTGGAAGTGCAATTGCACTTTATTCTAAAGGCCCGTTCAGACCAAAGCGTCAAAGCGTCCACTTTCTATGTAAAGTCTATGTGGACGCGCGACTAGAGCGTCCTGCGTTTTTGCGGCGCGTTTCGGCGTCAGCGCGGCGCGTCTTCAGCGTTTTGGCGTCAGCGGCCAAGACGCGCATCCAAGGCGTCAGCGTCAAGAAGTTGAAAATGCTGAACTTTTCGCGTCAGACGCGCCGCGTCAACCAATCAGGACGAGTATCCAGAGACGCAGCGACGTTATTATCAGGAAGAAAAAACCCGAGAACCAGAACGAGAACCACAAACATGAGCGGAGAATAAATATATACGCCACAATCACCGAGCCGATCGCGAGGACTACACCAGGACCGGACCAGGACTAAACCAGGACTAGGACCGAGACGAGACCGAGACTAAACAAGACTAGACCGACTTAACTAACCGGGACAAGGGACGTATTAGACTGGACTAGACCGGACTAGACCTAGACCTAGAGGACTAGACCGGGATTAGACAGGACCAGACGGTATTAGACCAGGACTAGACCGGGACTGATCCAGTGTTCATTAGTGGAGTATAAATATAAATACGCCCCAGTCGTCGACCCGATCTCCTCCGCTGATGTTTTATGTCATAAAAACACTCTCTCAGTCTGGTCTGACATTGTTTCGGGAAAAGACCGGGACCGGGCTCTTGTTTCCAGGCAACGGACGCGCGTCGAGTATTTTTGTCCCGTTGTCCACGGCGTCAAAAGACGCGCGTCGGGGGCGTCTAAACTCAAATGCAAAGGCTCCAAATAGAGGCGTCAAGGCGTTTTTTGACGCTTTGGTGTGAACGGCCCTTTAAGACAGTAAAAAAAAATCTAAATAAAAAAATAAAAAAAGCATGTTCCCCGAGGTCAAACGCGCCCCCCTTGACGGAACCTCACGCCCCCCAGGGGGGCGCGCCCACTATTTGAGAAGCACTGGTTTAGATCAAGTGCACACAGGTCTACAGCGCCTCCTGCGGCGTGTGTGTGTGTACAGGCCTCCTGCGTGTGTGTGTGTGTACAGTGTGTTGCGTGTGTGTGTGTGTACAGCGCCTCCTGCTGCGTGTGTGTGTGTACAGCGCCTCCTGCGGGCGTGTGTGTGTGTAAGACCACTTACAAGGCGAAATATTTAAATTGAACTTTGTGGTAAGCTCCTCAACTGCGGGATGGTGTTGTCTTAATTGGATCCTCACCATGACAGTCCTTTGGGACGTATGGAAAGTCTCCCACATACTCGCACTTTGCAATCCATATAACACAACACAACACACCACACACACACTGTACACACACACGTACACTCACACGTGTCTGTTGGTGCAGGATTATGGGTAAAACCAGGTAGTGTGATCAGATGCAGGTAATGTGGGAGACAGTAACCCACCGAACGACAGGAAAGGCTAAAACGTGGCCCAGTCGACCAGTTGCTTTAGCTCCACACAACGAGCGAAGCGACCAGCATGCTACAAGAATAGTCACGACACAACGACAACACACACGTATGACACATCACCACGATCAACTCGTACACCACGAATCCATACACACACAAACACCACACCATCGACACAACACAATCTGTTACAGCAGCTACAATAACAGTCCTGAACATCACATGCACATGTCATATAACGAGCAGTGCACAAAAACGACAACACCACACAGACACACACACAACAAAACAACACGTGGGCGACGTACACGTACTATCGATACATCACGGCTGATATGATCCACAGCACATTGGTAGATACTGTACCGTTACACAACGAGCAACCACACGAGCTTGCGACATACAATGGTACACAACGACGTACACACAGTGTGCACACGACGCAGATCGTATGACTCACACACAGACTTAGCGCAACTGACATTGTTCATTACGTGTATACAGTCCCATTTTCACGACACACACAACAACACACAACACACACACATGTTATGTCCACTACATAGCGTATCAACAGCTACGTAACAACACAAGCACACACAGTTTGCACACAACACACAGTGTTGCACACACACACAACACGCAACTTAGGTGCAGCATCCAGCACATCTGATCAGCTTACAGACGTACAGACTACTGACATACACGCATACACAGGTGTTCGTCCACATAACACCACAACACACACAGCTTAGAGCGCAAACGCCACAAGGTGATACACTACACAAACACAATTCAGCACAACGGTGTTGCGTGTACGATATAGCACCACAACCACAACACATCTCGTAACACGAACATACTACACACAGCAACAGTATGAGCCACAAGCAGTTGATACAGTTCAGCCACACACATACAAGCAATGTCCATGTCCCGTTGTACGACGTATGACACTCTAGGCACGATGACCACCACACTATGACGCACGGTGCTTATCATCACGTATCGGACACCCGAATGTACAGTCAACTACACACATGTGTTTCAGTTGGTGTTGTCATTGGTGGTGACATCCCAGATTCTGGCACCAAACACTAAGGACGATTCCTTTTAAACACACAGCGTGTTGTCCGTTGGCCGTATCTGTCAGTTTAGCACAACAGGCGAACGAACTCCTACACCACAAATACACAGACAACCATCAGAGTCACACACAACATGTTGAACAACAAACAGACCACACACAACACGACACACACCACATCCACAAACACAACAACACGACCACACAAACACACCCACACAACACCACAACACAAACAGTACACAACACACACCATCAACACAACATACCACAACACACACACAACACAACCTATACCACATACACACCACCAACACGAGCACACGCAACACCACAACAACTACCCACCACACAACACCACAACAATCACACACAACACGAACATACACAATCCACACACACAAACACATACAACACACACACACAACCAACACACACACACACACACACAACACACACAGACAGCACACACAAGAACACACACACAACACACAAAACACACAACACACCACACACACACAAACCGACACACACGACAACACACAAAAAGAACACACCCAACAGCACACAGCACACACTACACAACAACACACACACAGGCACCACAACACACACACACACACAACAACACACACACACACACACACAACACAACTACACACACCAACACACTCAACAACCACACAACACCAACCACAACACAACACACCACACAAACACAACACATCAACACACACACACACACACACACAAGCACACACACAACAAAACACAACACACACACAACACACACAACACACACAACACACAACAACACAACACACACACACAACACACAACACAACAACACAACCAAACACACAACACAAAACACACACCAACTCACTTTTACAAACTTTCTTCTAAGCCGTAAAAATGCTTTTGAATCAAGTCAAACTCATTCTACAGTACAGATACTTTATCGCTTTTACTGATTAAACTATTACCCATCACAGTAGTAGATAATACCTAGTAGATATTCAGTAGTCAGTAGTATTTTCTCCGTGATATGGTTAGTTTTTATAGTAGTATAGTAAGTAGCAGTAGGTAGTGTAGTTAGTAGTAAGCTTGTCATAGTCAGTAAGTAGTGCGTAGTAAGTAGTATTAGTAAGTATGTAGTAGTAGTAGTAGTATTTTTTCTCCTGAGTCATGGTTAGTTAATAGGTAGTAAGTTAGTAGTAGCAGTAGTAGCAGTATAGTAGTAGTAGTAGTAGTAGATAGTATTAGGTAGATCAGAGTTGTAATTTTTCTCTCCTGACTGGATGTCAAAATGCGCCCTTAAGATCAAAATAGACAAATTAGCGTAAAGCTCCAACAACCAAACTAAACCTGACGTAAAAGCTAGCAGTAGTTAGTAGTAGCCTTAAAGTAGCGAGTCAGTAGATAGTTTTTTTTAGATTAAGAGTAGTAAATTAGTAGTAGTAGTATTTTTCTCCATAGATCATGTTGTTCAATATTTAGTAGTAAGTAGCCCAGTAGATAGCAGAGTACGCAGATAAGTAAGTACGTAGTAGTAGTAGTAAGTCCCAGTAGTCAAAGTCACACAACCGTAAGCAACCACCTATTACAAGTCGCCAAGTTTTGACCTAGCCCTAAGTAGTAGTTGTAGTAGCATTTTGCAGCCTCAGTAGTATTTATATTATTTTTCATCCCTAGTTGATTGCCCACTTCCTTCATCTCACTCATAAAACCACAGAGACTCAGAGCAGAGGCACACAACGACAGGACCGACAGGAGCAGGACCGACAGGACGCGCAGAGGCCACAAACGACAGGACACAGACAGGAGGCAGGGCAACAACGACAGTTTATTGAGCAGGACCGACAGGAGCAGGACAGGAAAAAAAGCTGACAGGAGCTTGACAGAGCTGACAGGAGCAGACAGGAGCTGACAGGAGCAGAGACTTCACAGTGATTCGTCTGGAGGAGGTAATGATCCTGATTCGTTCGCTGGATTTAAAGCAGCACTCAGTCACTTTTCTGCTGCCCCGGTGACCTGCTGTGGTAAAGCCGCACTGTGGAACTTTTCAGACAAAGCTTTAACATCTCCATGGAGCCGAGAAGTTCCACCGCGCAGCTTTAGACTGATCACCAATGAGTGGATTTGGCTGAAAAAGAAATAAAACCCCACGAAGCGCCGCGAGGACCAGAACCTTCTCCTCCGTCCGACCGAAAACCGTTCCACCTCGTGATGTCATCGTGTGGTTTTTAAAAACTCCGCACACCTTCACTTTTCAGCTCTGGAGTTGCCGATCTCGACGGAACTAAAGGGAAAAGAAACTGTGGGGAAAAAAATAAATAAATAAATAAAAAACACGAAAACTACCACTTCATGACATCACGAGGTGGAGCAGAACGTCTGGAGGTTTGGAGTCAGTTTTGCGTGATCTAAGAGCTTCAAACTGAGATGTGGAGATGTTGAGATGTTGAGATGTGGAGATGTTGAGATGTTGAGATGTTGAGATGTTCAGATTTTCAGATGTTCAGATGTTTTGATGTTGAGATGCTGAGATGTTGAGATGTTGTGATGTTCTGATGTTGTGATGTTCTTCCAGAGAAACGTGGTCTGAGGTGGAGATGGAGCTGGAGACGACTCGAAACGGAGGCTCCAAACAGGTGCGTACCAGAGCTGCTTCTGTCTCGACGTTCTGGAAGGTGCGTCAGATGTTAAACGTGAGCTCCTGCGCAGAGCCGAGGATCAGACGCTCAGAAACGAGGAGCCACCGTCAGCTTCCACAACATCCACTACAAGGTCCAGCAGGGAGGAGGCCTCTTCTGCTGCAAGAAGACCCTCAAGGACATCCTCATAGACCTCAAGTAAGAACCACACACGAGCACTTGAACCAGAGGAGCTGAGGAGAAGGTCAGAGGTCCTTATTTGTCTGCTCAGAGGGTTCTCCTGGGTGTATGTGGTTCTTCAGAGGGTTCTCTGGGTGTATGTGGTTCTTCAGAGGGTTCTTCTGGGCGTATGTGGTTCTTCAGAGGGTTCTCCTGGGTGTATGTGGTTCTTTGGAGGGTTCTCTGGGTAGTGTGTTCTTCAGAGGGTTTCCTGGCGTATGTGGTTCTTCAGAGGGTTCTTCTGGGCGTATGTGTTCTTCAGAGGGTTCTTCTGGGTTATGTGGTTTCTTGGAGGGTTCCTGGGCGATGTGGTTCTTTCAGGGTTCTCTGGGTAATGTGGTCTCAGAGGGTTTCTGGGCGATGTGTCTTCAGGTTTCTTCTGGGTGTATGTGGTTCTTCAGAGGGTTCTCCTGGGTGTATGTGGTTCTTCAGAGGGTTCTTCCTGGGTGTATGTGGTTCTTCAGAGGGTTCTTCTGGGTGTATGTGGTTCTTCAGAGGGTTCTTCTGGGTGTATGTGGTTCTTCGGAGGGTTCTCGTGGGTGTTTGGCGCTGCGTGGACGTCTTTGAGCGCAGCGGTGGTTCTTAGCCCGAGTTGAACGGTCCGTGTCAGATGTTCGTTGGCGTACGTGCGTCTCGGAGCCCAAACGTGACTCTGGCAAACATCTGAGGTGAAACGTGACTCCTTCAAAGATCTGAGGAGGAAGGAAACTGCCCCAAACCCAGAGCCCAGAGGAAGAGCGCTACAACAATGCACAGGAACCCGGCGTGAGGTCGGCCAAACGCATCTCCAGCGAAACCTGTGTGTGACTCATCATCTGAGGAACTTCTGTAGGAGCTTTTTTTGTCTTGTGTTTATTTTCGAGCTCAGTTTCAATATTTTAGCAAAACTTTACTGTTGGTGGAGAAAAAACTGGTCAGAAACGGGGAAAACTTTGACATTTTTTGTGTAAAACTGAGACAAATCAGTAAGAACGTAACGATATCCAAATCTCTCGGTACGATTTCATCACGATATTTTGGAGATAAGACACTTTTTTGCTTTTTAAAATATCCTGACGAGATTTTGGTGCAAATTATTTCCATCATAATCCCAAAAAATTCAAGTAAAAAACGTCCAAATCCACTTTATTTCTCCAGCACATTTCACAAACGCAGCAGTTTCCAAAAAGTTTTGGGTTTTTTAAGTAAAAGGGTTTAAGTCTGGTCTTAGTCCTGGTCCTGGTTTAGTCGGTCTTAGTCCTCTGGTTTAAGTCTTAGTCCTGGTCTCTGGTCTGGTTTCAGTCTGGTCTTAGTCCTGGTCTGGTCTCTGGTCTGGTTTCAGTCTGGTCTTAGTCCTGGTCTGGTCTCTAGTCTGGTTTCAGTCTGGTCTCTGGTCTGGTTTCAGTCTGGTCTTAGTCCTGGTCTGGTCTCTGGTCTGGTTTCAGTCTGGTCTTAGTCCTGGTCCTGGTTTAAGGTCTTGTCCTGGTCTGGTCTTAGTCCTGGTCCTGGTTTCAGTCTGGTCTTAGTCCTGGTCCTGTTAAGTCCTGGTCTTGTCTGGCCTGGTTTAAGTCTGGGTCTTTAAGTCCTGGTCCTGGTTTAAAGTCCTGTCTTAGTCCTGGTCTGGTTTAGTCTGGTCTGGTCCTGGTTTAAGTCTGGTCTTAGGTCTTGTCCTGGGTCCTGGTTTAAGTCTGGTCTTAGGTCTTGTCCTGGTTTAAATCTGGTCTTAAGTCCTGTCCTGGTTTAAGTCTGGTCTTAGTCCTGTCCTGGTTTAAGTCTGGTTTAGTCCTGGTCCTGTTTAAGTGGTTTAAGTCTGGTCTTAGTCTGTGTCTTAAAGTCTTAGTCCTGGTCTGGTTTCAGTCTGGTCTTAGTCCTGGTCTGGTTTCAGTCTGGTCTTAGTCCTGGTCCTGTTTAAGTTGGTCTTAGTCCTGGTCCTGGTGTCTTAGTCCTGGTCCTGGTTTAAGTCTGGTCTTAGTCTGGTCCTGGTTTAGTCTGGTCTTAGTCTGGTCCTGTTTTAAGTCTGGTCTAGGTTTAAAGGTCCTGTCCTGGTTTGTTTATCTGGTCCTGGTTTAATCTGGTCTTAGTCCTGGTCCTGGTTTCAGTCTGGTCTTAGTCCTGGTCCTGGTTTAAGTCTGGTTTAGTCTCTTAGTCCTGGGTCCTGGTTTAAGTCCTGTCTTAGTCTTGTCCTGGTTTAAGTCTGGTCTTAGTCCTGGTCCTGGTTTAAGTCTGGTCTTAGTCCTGGTCCTGGTTTAAGTCTGGTCTTAGTCCTGGTCCTGGTTTAAGTCTGGTCTTAGTCCTGGTCCTGGTTTAAGTCTGGTCTTAATCTGGTCCTGGTTTAAGTCTTGGTCTGGTCTTTCCTGGTTAATCTGGTCTTTGTCCTGGTCTGGTTTAAGTCTGGTTTAGTCCTGGTCCCTGGTAGTCCTTGGTCCTGGGTCTGGTCCTGGTTTAAGTCTTGGTCCTGGTTTAAGTCCTGGTCCTGGTTAAGTCTGGTCTTAGTCCTGGTCTGGTCTCTGGTCTGGTTTCAGTCTGGTCTTAGTCCTGGTCCTGGTTTTAAGTCCTGGTCCTGGTTTAGTCCTGGTCCTGTCTGGTCTTAGTCTGGTCTGGTCCTGGTTTAAGTCTGGTCCTGGTCCTGGTCTTAGTCCTGGTCTGGTTTAGTCGGTCTGGTCCTGGTTTAAGTCTGGTCTTAGGTCTTAGAGAAAAGTCAGAGTCGTGTGAACGAGAGGAGATAAAATGTGACCTGTTCAAATCATTTTAAAGATAAAAAAAAGGTTTAATTTTATCTAAATTATAAAAGCCACAAATGATAAAAGCCCAGATTTGACGGCCGCCTTCACTCGTTTGTTAAGTTAAAACTCAATGTCCTGCCTCATTAAAACTTCAAAAACACATTATTTAACTGTACATGTTGTCTGCGCTGAAATGAATCATGGGAAATGTAGTTCCTGATGTTTATTTGCTGCTGCAGCTGTAAAACCTGCAAAGAAACTAATCAGAGTACAAATGATGAGTAACTGGTATTCAGTTACAGTTACTGTTTCAGTGAGTGGTAATTGGATTACAGTTACTTTGATTAAATAAATGGATTAACCAGAGGGATTTTCCTGTTTTCACTTATTAGGCTAAATCCCCCCCGGTAATTTCACTCACTGCAGGAAACTAAACCAGGTCTAAACCAGGTCTAAACCAGGACTAAACCAGGTTTAATCCTGGTTTAGTCCTGGTTTAGTCCTGGTTTAGACCTGGTTTAGACCTGGTTTAGACCTGGTTTAGTCCTGGTTTAGACCTGGTTTAGTCCAGGTTTAGTCTGGGTTAGTCTGGTTTAGTCCTGGTTTAGTTCTGGTTCTGTTTCCTGGTTTAGTCCTGGTTTAGTCCTGGTTTAGTCCTGGTTTAGTCCTGGTTTATCCTGGTTTTTCGGTTTAGTTTAGTCCTGGTTTAGTCTGGTTTAGTCCTGGTTTAGTCCTGGTTTAGTCCTGGTTTAGTCCTGGTTTAGTCCTGGTTTATTCCTGTTTAGTCCGTTTGTTTACTGGTTTAGTCCTGGTTTAAACCTGGTTTAGTTCTGGTTTAGTCCTGGTTTAGTCCTGGTTCAGAGCAGCACTCAGATGCGTTCGATGTTTCTAATGCACTAAAACACTTTGTATTGATCCGTGTTCAAACAGGAAAAGTGACTCTGTGTTCTGAGTGTGTTTACATCTGCGCTCTGCTCCACCTCGTGATGTCACACAGTGGTGGTTCATGTTTCTGGTGTCCTGGCAGGTCTCGTGTTCCTCGTGTGAGGCTGTTCTCTGACTGGGACAAAGTGCAGATTTTTACTGCCCGTCTATCTTTACAACGCACAATCATTTACAGAGGTCAAAGGTCAAGAGCGCCGCACGCTTCAACGACAACACCGCCAACGACAACACCGCCAACGACACAACGCCAACGACATCGCCAACGACAACACCAATGACAACACCGCCAACCACACCGCCAACGACACCGCCAACGACAACACGGCCAACGACATCGCCAACGACAACACCGCCAACGACAACACCGCCAACGACATCGCCAACGACACACACCGACAACACGCCAACGACAACACAAACCAAGACAACACCGCCAACGACAACGACAAACGGACAACAACGCAACGCAACACACCCAACGACACACGCCAACGACAACACACCAACGCCAACACCAACGACAACGACAACACCGCCAACGACAACACACGACAACACGCCAAACGACAAACAACACCGACCAAACGACAACACCAAGACAACACCGCCAACGACCGCCAACGACAAACACAACAACCGCAACCACACGACAACGACCACCACACGGCCAACACAACCGACAAACACAACGCCAACGACAACACCGCCAACGACAACATCGCCAAACCGCAAACAACGACAACGACAACAACACACGACCAACGACAACACCGCCAACGACAACCGCCAACCACCGCCAACGACAACACAACACCGCCAACCGACAACCAACGACAACACCGCCAACGACAACACCAACGACAACAACGACAACCAACAACACACTGCCAACGACAACACCGCCAACGACACCGCGACAACACCAACGACAACACCAACGACAACACCGCCAACGACAACACCGCCAACGACAACACGCCAACGACAACACAACGACAACCAACGACAACCAAACGACAATGCCACCAACGACAACACCAACGACACCACCAACGACAACGACACACCAATGACAAACAACCGCCAACGACAACACCAATGACAACACCGCCAACGACAACACCGCCAACGACATCGCACCAACGACAACACCAACGACAACACCGCCAACGACACCGCCAACGACATCACGCCAACGACACAACACCAAGACAAACACCGCAACGACAACACCGACAACACAAACGACAACACCAATGACAACACAACGACAACACAACGACAACACCAAACGACAACACAATGACAACATACAACGCAACAACACGCCAACACAACACCAATGACAACACCAACGACAAACACAACAATCGCCAACGACAACACCGCCAACGACAACACCGCCAACGACACCGCCACCAATGACATCGCCAACGACAACACCAACGACAACACCAACGACAACACCAACGACAACACCGCCAACGACAAACTACAGTCACTGCCACCACCTCCGTCGCTCTGGGGTCACTGTCCCCACAACCTGCACACACACACCTGTTTTACCCATAATCCTCTGCACCACAGACACATGTGAGTGTACAGTGTGTGTGTACAGTGTGTGTGTGTGGTGTAGTTGTACAGATGAGTTGTGGGAGATTTTATCAGGATCGTCATGTGAGTAACTTATAACAGACATGCCCGCAGGGGGCGCTGTACACACACACACGCCCGCAGGAGGCGCTGTACACACACACACCCGCAGGAGGCGCTGTACACACACACACCCGCAGGAGGCGCTGTACACACACACACCCGCAGGAGGCGCTGTACACACACACACCCGCAGGAGGCGCTGTAGACCTGTGTGCACCTTGATCTAAACCAGTGCTTCTCAAATAGGGGGGCGCGTTTGACCTCGGGGAACATGCTTTTTTATTTTTTTATTTAGATTTTTTTTACTGTCTTAAAGGGTTCGTTCACACCAAAGCGTCAAAAAACGCCTTGTCGCCTTTCTATTTGGAGCCTTTGCATTTGAGTTCAGACGCCCCCGACGCGCGTCTTTGACGCCGTGGACGAACGGGACAAAAATACTTGACGCGCGTCCGTTGCCCTGGAAACAAGAGCCCGGTCCCGGTCTTTTCCCGAAACAATGTCAGACCAGACTGAGAGAGTGTTTTTATGACATAAAACATCAGCGGAGGAGATCGGGTCGACGACTGGGGCGTATATATATTTATACTCCACTAATGACACTGGATCAGTCCCGGTCTAGTCCTGGTCTAATACCGGTCTGGTCCTGGTCTAATCACGGTCTAGTCCCGGTCTAGTCCTGGTCTAATCACGGTCTAGTCCCGGTCTAGTCCCAGTCTAGTCCCGTCGTCTAATCACGGTCTAGTCCTGGTCTGGTCCCGGTCTAATCACGGTCTAGTCTGTCCTTTAGTCTTTCTAGTCTCGTCTAGTCTCTAGTCTCGGTCTAGTCCTGGTCTAGTCCTGGTCCGGTCCTGGTGTAGTCCTCGCGATCGGCTCGGTGATTGTGGCGTATATATTTATTCTCCGTTCATGTTTGTGGTTCTGGTTCTGGTTCTCGGGTTTTTCTTCCTGATAATAACGTCGCTGCGTCTCTGGATACTCGTCCCTGATTGGTTGACGCGGCGCGTCTGACGCGAAAAGTTCAGCATTTTCAACTTCTTGACGCTGACGCCTTGGACGCGCGTCTTGGCCGCTGACGCCAAAACGCTGAAGACGCGCCGCGCTGACGCCAGAAACGCGCCGCAAAAACGCAGGACGCTCTAGTCGCGCGTCCACATAGACTTTACATAGAAAGTGGACACTTTGACGCTTTGGTCTGAACGGGCCTTTAGAATAAAGTGCAATTGCACTTCCACTACATTAGGGGGCAGAGCGCTCTCATTGGCAGAGTGTGCGCAGGGAGCATTCGCTCGGTGGTGTAGGAGTTTTGTTTGCACTGAGCATGCGCGCTTTGCACACAGCACAGAGTTTGAGTATGAAGTGTAGACACGAAGTGTAGCAGACCCTCAAGTGACACCATGAAAACATATTTAACAGGGATGAGAAGACAGACGGAGAGAGACGGAGATAAATACATTACACCCCAATCACTCTGATAAGCCGCTTGAGATTTTTCAGCGAAAACGTGCCGAATATTGCCGACAATCATCCCGCTTTGTGACTGCTACTTCAGTAAACCAGCGAGCGTTGTTGTCATATAAGGTGGCAGTGTTACGCAGAGGTGTACTTATAACAATTTTATAGACAAATGATACTATCTATAGTCACGCGGGGGGGGGGGGGGGGCGAGATGTTTTATTCGTCCTGGGGGGGGCATGACAGAAAATAATTGAGAAGCACTGATCTAAACACACGTCTGGTGATTATTGACCAAACTGTTTTCTATTAACTTCAGTCAATGTCAAATAAAACCAGAGATCAGATAAAGTGACACGATGTTCTGTTCTTCAGTGTAAATAGAAAAACGAAGGGTGACTTTTTAAACTTTACACAAACCTCATTTAAATGTGAAATGTGGTTACCATGGTGACCTGAGCCCTGGCGCGGTGACGGGTCGTTTCTGTGTTTCTGTGATGTTCTGGTGACAGCGACGGCTCTGAGCTTCAAAATATAAATACTGAAGATTTTGGGGGATTTTTACTTTTTTTTTCCATCATCTCACATTCAGAAGAAAAATGACTAACCCGGAGTTAAAAGTGTAAACTCTGATGACAGCAGTACCTCCCACACTCAAACCGCCGAGTCATGTTTGGAGAAAAGTGCTGAGTCGTGCTTTGATATGTTGAAGTTTCTGTGAAACATGTGAACGTCGTTTCCTCTGGTTTCTGTTCCTCTTTAAAACCCACAGACTCTGATCTGAGCACGTGCAGCCTCTGCCGTCGCCCCGGCAACGCTGCTGAGTCACGGTTACGGGTCGGGTCAGGGCGGGCGAGGGCGGGCGGGGTCGTTACATTACACATTACATATCATATCTGTGGAGCTGATATCAGACGTGATTTAGTGTTTACACGGTGACAGTTACAGATGATTATTGATCCTATTACCAAACATGATGACAGACGACATCATCACGAGCACCGACGCACCGCACACGCTTTAATGTACACTTTAATGTACACTTTAATGTACGCTTTAATGTACACTTTAATGTACGCTTTAATGTACGCTTTAATGTACGCTTTAATCGTACGCTTTAATGTACACTTTAACGTACGCTTTAACGTACGCTTTAATGTACGCTTTAATGTACACTTTAACAAACCAAACAAACATGGAGCTTTACTTACTTTACTTTTTTATTTTTTGTTGGTGTTGTTTGTGGCTCGGTGTTTAGTTTATTTAATTTTTTCCGTTTTAGTGTTAATAAAAAAAAAAAAAAAAAAACAGATTTCAACCTCTTTTTCCAATATTTCATTTAAAGTTTATTTCAAATAAGAACAATCAATAAACTGTCTCAGTGCCTATTTTAATTTTGAT
>NW_026571047.1:33432035-33449535 GCF_026225935.1 Boleophthalmus pectinirostris
GTGAGTGTGGTCCAGGTGAGTCCAGGTGAGTCCAGGTGAGTCCAGGTGAGTCCAGGTGTGAGTGTGGTCCAGGTGAGTCCAGAGTGTGAGAGTCCAGGTGAGTCCAGGTGAGTCCAGGTGAGTCCAGGTGAGTCCAGGTGTGAGTGTGGTCCAGGTGAGTCCAGGTGTGAGTGTGGTCCAGGTGAGTCCAGGTGAGAGTGTGGTCCAGGTGAGTCCAGGTGAGTCCAGGTGAGTCCAGGTGAGTGTGGTCCAGGTGAGTCCAGGTGAGCGTGTGGTCCTGGTTTAGTCCTGGTTCTCCTCAGAGGTTCTCCTGGTTCTCCTCAGGACGATGTGGTGATGGGGACTCTGACCGTGCGGGAGAACTTCAGGTTCTCTGCAGCTCTGCGTTTGCCCTCGACCATCTCCCAGGACCTGAAGGACCAGAGGGTCGACCGCCTCATCCAAGAACTCGGCCTGGGGAAGGTGGCGGACTCCAGGGTACGTGAGAACCAGGACTAAACCAGGACTAAACCAGGACTAAACCAGGACTAAACCAGGACTAACCAGGACTAAACCAGGTCTGAACCAGGACTAAACCAGGACTAAACCAGGACTAAACCAGGACTAAACCAGGACTAAACCAGGACTAAACCAACCAGGACTAAACCAGGACTAAACCAGGACTAAACCAGGACTAAACCAGGACTAAACCAGGACTAAACCAGGACTAAACCAGGTACTGAACCAGGACTAAACCAGGACTAAATCAGGACTAAACCAGGGACTGAACCAGGACTTAAACCAGGACTAAACCAGGACTAAACCAGGACTGAACCAGGCAGGACTAACCAGGACTAAACCAGGACTAAACCAGGTACTGAACCAGGACTAAACCAGGTCTGAACCAAGGACTAAATCAGGACTAAACCAGGACTAAACCAGGACTACTAAACCAGGACTAAACCAGGACTAAACCAGGACTAAACCAGGACTAAACAGGACTGAACCAGGTCTAAACCAAGACTGAACCAGGACTAAACCAGGACTAAAACCAGGAACTAAAACAGGACTAAACCAGGACTAAACCAGGACTGAACCAAGGACTAAACCAGAAGGACTAAACCAGGACTAAACCAGGACTAAACCAGGTCTGAACCAGGACTAAACCAGGACTAAACCAGGACTAAACCAGGACTAAACCAGGACTGAACCAGGACTAAACCAGGTACTGAACCAGGACTAAACCAGGACTAAACCAGGACTAAACCAGGACTAAACCAGGACTAAACCAGGACTAAACCAGGACTAAACCAGGACTAAACCAGGACTGAACCAAGACTAAACCAGGACTAAACCAAGGACTGAACCAGGACTAAACCAGGACTAAACCAGAACTAAAACAGGACTAAATCAGGACTAAACCAGGACTGAACCACCAGGACTAAACCAGGTCTGAACCAGGACTAAACCAGGACTAAACCAACCTGAACCAGGACTAAATCAGGACTAAACCAGGACTAAACCAGGACTAAACCAGGACTAAACCAGGACTAAACCAGGACTGAACCAAGACTAAATCAAGGACTGAACCCGGTCTAAACCCTGGTCTGGCCCTGGTCTGGCCCTGGTCTGGTCCTGGTCTGGTCCAGGTGGGCACTCAGCTGATCCGGGGCATCTCTGGGGGCGAGAGGAAGAGGACGAACATCGGGATGGAGCTGATCATCGACCCGTCGGTTCTGTTCCTGGACGAACCGACGACGGGTCTGGACGCCTCCACCGCCGGCTCCGTGCTGCTGCTGCTCAAGAAGTAAAAACTCTCACAAACGATCCTCAACTATTCTGCTTTTATTTTTATTTTGTTGTCATTGTTCTCCAAAATATTTCCAAAATATTTCCAAAATATTTCCAAAATATTCTCATCATCAGGCGGACGGCGTTAAACCTTTTTATCTTCGTGGAGACCAAACCAGACACTGTCCATTTTTCAGAAAACTAAGGGATTTTAAGTTCGCCTTAGGTTTTGTTTCCACAGAGTCGATGTGTTGAGAAAATAATATTTCCCTTCCTTCATTTTCCAAAATCACATCGTGCAGCATCGTTTTCAAAAATGTTTTAGTTTCCATCGACCCTCGAGCTCCGTCAGAACGACACCGAACCTCTGGGCGACGCCGCGATCAGACTCAAACCTGCAGCTTTTATTTCACTACAGTTGTAAGTTTTACTCACAAACACGTTTAAAATGGTGCATTAGTGGCTCGCCTCTCCACAGATCTGGTTCAAAATGGTGCATTAGTGGCTCGCCTCTCCACAGATCTGGTTAAAATGGTGCATTAGTGACTCGCCTCTCCACAGATCTGGTTAAAATGGTGCATTAGTGACTCGCCTCCATCAGAGCGAAAGAGAAACATCAGTCGCACTTTCGTCGCTTCAGCTCCTAAACTCCGTTTACTCCTGAGTTTTACAAACTTTCTTTTTCAGAGGTGAAATCTCCGTTTGTTTGTAAAAGACGAGAACAAACGAAGGGAAAAGTCTCTGTTTTTAAAAATCCTCGTGTGTTTGTTCGTGTGAACGAGTCTGTGGAGACACAGACACATGTGACCAAAAAAACTCTCCCGCGACCAGTGTCGGGAGTAACAGATTACATGTAACTGGGATTACATGTAACTGGGATTACATGTAACTGGGATTACATGTAACTGGGATTACGTAATCAGAGTACAAATGATGAGTAACTGTATTCAGTTACAGTTACTGTTTCAGTGAGTGGTAATTGGATTACAGTTACTTTGTTCAAATAAATGGATTAAACAGAGGGATTTTCCTGTTTTCACATTTGGGCTAAACCAGGTCTAAACCAGGACTAAACCAGGTCTAAACCAGGTCTAAACCAGGACTAAACCAGGACATAAACCAGGTCTAAACCAGGACTAAACCAGGACTAAACCAGGACTAAACCAGGACTAAACCAGGTCTAAACCAGGTCTAAACCAGGACTAAACCAGGACTAAACCAGGACTAAACCAGGACTAAACCAGGACTAAACCGTCTAAACCAGGACTAAACCAGGTCTAAACCAGGACTAAACCAGGACTAAACCAGGACTAAACCAGGACTAAACCAGGACTAAACCAGGTCTAAACCAGGACTAAACCAGGACTAAACCAGGACTAAACCAGGACTAAACCAGGACTAAACCAGGTCTAAACCAGGTCTAAACCAGGGTCTAAACCAGGACTAAACCAGGACTAAACCAGGACTAAACCAGGACTAAACCAGGACTAAACCAGGTCTAAACCAGGACTAAACCAGGACTAAACCAGGTCTAAACCAGGACTAAACCAGGACTAAAACCAGGTAAACCAGGACTAAACCAGGACTAAACCAGGTCTAAACCAGGACTAAACCAGGACTAAACCAGGACTAACCACTAAACCAGGTCTAAACCAGGACTAAACCAGGACTAAACCAGGACTAAACCAGGACTAAACCAGGACTAAACCAGGTCTAAACCAGGACTAAACCAGGACTAAACCAGGTCTAAACCAGGACTAAACCAGATCTAAACCAGGACTAAACCAGGTCTAACCCAGGACTGTGTTGACTGTGTTGTTGCTGCTTGTGACTCCGTTTCCCAGGATACACCTGTGAGCCCCACAATAACCCTGCAGACTTCTTCCTGGACGTGATCAACGGAGACTCGACGGCCGTGGCTCTGAACAACGCCAACGCCAAAGACGACGACGACGACGACGACGCTGAGTCAAACGACAACGATAACGGTGAGTCAGACTAACTGGATCTGAACGGGGTTTTTATTGGATTTTAACAGCATTTGAACTGGATTTTGGACTCTTTAATAATTCTGAAATGTAAATTTGACACATTTCCGGTTTTTTTACAAATGAAGTGTAAGTGACTTGTGTTCGTCTTTGTGCTTAGAGTTTTTCGTCTTTGTGCTCAGAGTTTTTCGTGCTCAGAGTTTTTCGTGCTCAGAGTTTTTCGAGCTCAGAGTTTTTCGCGCTCAGAGTTGTTGGTGTTTGTGCAGACGCAGAGTCTCCGTCCACTCAGGCCATCGAGGAGAAGCTGGTGCAGGAGTACAGGACGTCCAGCTACTACAAGCAGACCAAAGCAGAACTCGGTACCTCCCTGGATTTGTGTACTCATGTACTTGTGTATTTGTGTATTTGTGTACTCGTGTACTTTAGCAAAACTTCACAGAGACAGAGCAGCTGACAGAGGCTCATAACAGACAAATCATCAAAAGTATAAATCTGAATCAAGACTAAAACAAACATCGAAACTAGAGCCACAGATCCTGAAAAAGTCCCAGTGACAGAACTGAACCTTTCCTGAAAAACCAGGACTAAACCAGAACTAAACCAGGACTAAACCAGGACTAAACCAGAACTAAACCAGGACTAAACCAGGACTAAACCAGGTCTAAACCAGGACTAATCAGAGAATCACTGTGTTTCAAATGACATTCGTTTTGTCAAAAGTATTGACTCAAATCTTAATCGATACCAAAGGAGAATCGAAACTAAAGTCCCTCTGACAGAACAGAGCAGAACCTTTCCTCAGTCACTTTAGAACGAACTGTACAGAACAAATCAAAGATAAGAAAGTATAAAAACCACACACATCACCGCTGTGTCCTTTGGCAAGACACTTCCCCCCGTCACCCTTCGCCGGCGTGCTGGGGGGGGGGCGGTGCGGTCTGCCCCGGGGCGGCCGCGGCGTCCCTCCTGACTCTCCGTCGTTGCAGAGCGAATCGTGGCGGGAAAACAGAGGTCGGCGTCGTCTCGCTCCAGAACCATCACCTACAACACGAGCTTCTGCACACAGTTCAGATGGGTCCTCAAGAGAACCTTCAGGAACCTGGTGCTCAACCCCCAGACCTCCGTCGCCCAGGTACTACCACTACTACGAGTACTACCAGTACTACCAGTACTAACAGTACTACAAGTACTACAGGTACTACAGTACTACAAGTACTACAGGTACTACAAGTACTACAGGTACTACAGGTACTACAGGTACTACAACTACACAGTACTAACAGTACTACCAGTACTACTACTACAGTACTACAAGTACTAACAGTACTACCACTACTACAAGTACTACAGTACTACAGGTACTACAGGTACTACAAGTACTACAGGTACTACTACTACTACAGGTACTACAAGTACTACAGGTACTACAGGTACTACCAGTACTACAGGTACTACCACTACTACCAGTACTACAGGTACTACAGGTACTACAGGTACTACAAGTACTACAGGTACTACCACTACTACAACAGTACTACAAGTACTACAGGTACTACAGGTACTACAAACACTACCAGTACTACCAGTACTACCACTACTACCAGTACTACAAGTACTACAGGTACTACAGGTACTACAGGTACTACAGGTACTACAGGTACTACCAGGTACTACAAGTACTACAGGTACTACAGGTACTACAGGTACTACAAGTACTACAGGTACTACAGGTACTACCAGTACTACAAGTACTACAAGTACTACAGGTACTACAGTACTACAGTACTACAGGTACTACAGGTACTACAAGTACTACAGGTACTACAGTACTACAGGTACTACCACTACTACAAGTACTACAAGTACTACAGGTACTACCAGTACTACAAGTACTACAGGTACTACAGGTACTACAAGTACTACAGGTACTACCACTACTACAAGTACTACAAGTACTACAAGTACTACAAGGTACTACAGGTACTACAGGTACTACCACTACTACAAGTACTACTACAGGTACTACAAGTACTACAAGTACTACCAGTACTACAAGTACTTTACAGTACTACAAGTACTACAGTACTACAGGTACTACAGTACTACCACTACTACCAGTACTACAAGTACTACAGGTACTACAGGTACTACAACTACTACTACAAGTACTACAGGTACTACACAGTACTACCACTACAGTACTACAAGTACTACAAGTACTACAGGTACTACCACTACTACCAGTACTACAAGTACTACAAGTACTACAGGTACTACTACCAGTACTACAAGTACTACAGTACTACACAGTACTACAACTACTACTAAGTACTACAAGTACTACAGTACTACAGTACTACAGTACTACAGGTACTACCACTACTACAAGTACTACAACTACCACGAGTACTACCACTACTACTACAGTACTACAGTACTACAGTACTACAGGTACTACCACTACTACTACAGTACTACAAGTACTACAAGTACTACAGGTACTACAGTACTACCAGTACTACAAGTACTACAGTACTACCACTACTACAAGTACTACAAGTACTACAGGTACTACCAGTACTACAGGTACTACAGGTACTACCAGTACTACAGGTACTACAGGTACTACAAGTACTACAGTACTACAGGTACTACAGGTACTACCAGTACTACAGGTACTACACTACAGTACTACAGTACTACAGGTACTACTACAGTACTACAGGTACTACAGTACTACAAGTACTACCAGTACTACAGTACTACAGGTACTACTACAGTACTACTACAGTACTACAGGTACTACAGGTACTACAGGTACTACAGTACTACAGTACTACAGTACTACAGGTACTACTACAGGTACTACAGTACTACAGTACTACAAGTACTACAAGTACTACTACTACAGTACTACTACAGTACTACAGGTACTACAGGTACTACAAGTACTACAAGTACTACAGGTACTACCACTACTACAAGTACTACAGGTACTACAAGTACTACCAGTACTACAAGTACTACAACTACTACCAGTACTACCAGTACTACAAGTACTACAAGTACTACCAGTACTACCAGTACTACAAGTACTACAGTACTACAGGTACTACAAGTACTACAGGTACTACCAGTACTACCAGTACTACAGTACTACAGTACTACAGGTACTACAAGTACTACAAATACTACAGGTACTACCAGTACTACAACTACTACAACTACTACAAGTACTACAACTACTACCAGTACTACAAGTACTACCACTGCTACAACTACTACCAGTACTACCAGTACTACAAGTACTACAAGTACTACCAGTACGTTTATTCTTATTCTTCTGAATACTTTCTTGGACGTGGGTGTGATCCCGGCTGTGTCCTGCAGGTGGCGGTCACCGTGTTCCTGGCGCTCGTGGTCGGCGCGCTCTTCTTCGGCGTCAAGAATGACCAGAGCGGGATTCAGAACAGGTCTGATACCGATACCGATACCGATATAACAATACTGATTTTTCACAGGTGTCGATACTAAAAAAACACAAGACAGAAACTATCGATGTTTTTTGTTTTTTTTTCTTTTTCAGTTTTGGTCAAAAAGGTCTAAACCTGGACAATATTTTATTCTTTAATTTTGTTGTCAGTTTTTTTTTTTTTTCCTCAAATTTTTAGAAATTTTTTCTCTATTTTTATAATTTTGCTCTTTTTTTATTTTTATTTTCCAAAATTTTTTGTCAGTTTTTAAATTTGTGTTGTCGTGTTTGTGTTGTTGTGTTGTTTGTGTTGTCGTGTTTGTGTTGTTGTGTTGTTTGTGTTGTTGTGTTGTTTGTGTTGTGTTGTTGTGTTGTTGTGTTGTTGTTGTGTTGTTTGTTGTTGTGTTGTGTTTTGTGTTGTTGTTGTTGTGTTGTGTGTTGTTGTGTTGTGTGTTGTTGTTGTGTGTTTGTGTTGTTTGTGTTGTTGTGTGTTTGTGTTGTTGTTGTTGTGTTGTTGTGTGTTTGTGTTGTTTGTTGTGTTGTGTTGTTGTGTTGTTGTTTGTGTTGTTTTGTGTTGTGTGTGTGTGTTTGTGTTGTGTTTGTGTTTGTTTGTGTTGTTTTGTGTTGTTGTTTTGTGTTGTTTGTGTTGTTTGTGTTTTGTGTTGTGTTGTTGTGTGTTGTTTGTGTGTTGTGTTGTTTTGTTGTGTGTTGTTGTTGTTGTGTTGTTGTGTTGTGTTGTGTTGTTGTGTTGTTTGTTGTTGTGTTGTTTGTGTTGTGTTGTGTTGTGTTGTTTGTGTTGTGTTGTGTTGTTGTTTTGTTTGTGTTGTGTTTGTGTGTTTGTGTTGTGTGTTGTGTTTGTTTGTGTTGTGTTGTGTTGTTGTTGTGTTGTTTGTGTTTGTTTGTTGTTTGTGTGTTGTTTGTTGTTGTTGTGTTGTGTGTTGTGTTGTTTGTGTTGTTGTGTTGTGTTGTTGTGTGTTGTGTTTGTTGTGTTGTTTGTGTTGTGTTGTTGTGTTGTGTTTGTTGTTGTGTGTTGTTGTTGTGTTGTTTGTTGTTGTTGTTGTGTGTGTTTGTTGTTGTTTGTGTGTGTGTTGTTTGTGTTGTTTGTGTTTGTTGTTTTGTGTTGTGTTGTGTTGTTGTGTTGTTGTTGTGTTGTCGTGTTTGTGTTGTTTGTGTTGTTGTGTTGTTTGTGTTGGTGTTGTTGTGTTGTTGTGTTGTGTGTGTTGTGTTGTTTGTGTTGTGTTGTTTGTGTTGTTGTTTGTGTTGTGTTGTTTGTGTTGTGTTGTTGTGTTGTTGTGTGTTGTTGTGTGTTGTTGTGTTTGTGTTGTTTGTGTTGTGTGTGTTTTGTTGTGTTTGTTGTGTTGTGTTGTGTTGTTGTTGTGTTGTGTGTTGTTGTGTTGTTGTGTTTGTGTGTTTGTGTTGTGTTGTTTGTTGTTTGTTGTGTTGTTGTGTTGTTTGTGTTTGTGTGTGTGTGTTTGTTGTTGGTGTTGTGTGTTGTGTTGTTGTTGTGTTGTTGTGTGTTGTGTTTGTGTTTTGTTGTGTTGTTTGTGTTGTTGTGTTGTTTGTGTTGACGTCGTTGTGTTGTTTGTGTTGTTGTGTTTGTTGTTTGTGTTTGTGTGTTGTGTGTTGTGTTGTGTTCGTGTTGTGTGTTTTTGTGTTGTTTGTGTGTTGTTGTTGTTTGTGTTTGTTGTTTGTGTTGTGTGTTGTTGTTGTGTGTTTGTGTTGTTGTGTTGTGTTTCTTTTTCTTTTCTTGTCGTAGGTTCGGTGCTCTTTTCTTCGTCACGGTGAATCAGTGTTTCAGTTCTGTGTCTTCGGCTGAACTTTTCATCACCGAGAGGAAACTCTTCATGTGAGTTTAAAACCAACTGAACCCAAAACAAATCAAACACCGAAACAATCGAAACACTGAAACACCGAAACATCGAAACACCGAAACACGGAAACACGGAAACATCGAAACACTGAAACACCGAAACATCGAAACACCGAAAACACGGAAACACCGGAAACATCGAAACACCGAAAACACGGAAACACCGAAACACGGAAACATCGAAACACTGAAACATGGAAACATGGAAACACCGAAACACTGAAACATGGAAACATCGAAACACCCGAAAACACGGAAACACTGAAACACTGAAACATCGAAACACTGAAACACTATAACACTGAAACATCGAAACACCGAAACACCGAAACATCGAAACACCGAAACACCGAAACATCGAAACATCGAAACATCGGAAAACACGGAAACACCGAAACACGGAAACATCGAAACATCGAAACATCGAAAACACGGAAACACCGAAAACACGGAAACACCGAAAACACCGAAACATCGAAACACCGAAACACTGAAACACCAAAACACTGAAAACATGGAAACACCGAAACACTGAAACACTGAAACACCGAAACACTGAAACACGAAACACCGAAACACTGAAACATGGAAACACCGAAACACTGAAACACTGAAACACCGAAACATCGAAACACCGAAACACTGAAACATCGAAACAACAAAACACCGAAACACTGAAACATCAAAACACCGAAACACTGAAACATCAAAACATCAAAACACCAAAACACTGAAACATGGAAACACCAAATCATCAAAACACCGAAACACCAAAACACCGAAACGCCAAAACACTGAAACATGGAAACACCGAAACACTGAAACACCAAAACACTGAAACATCAAAACATCGAAACATCAAAACGCCAAAACACTGAAACACCGAAACGCCAAAACACTGAAACATGGAAACACCGAAACACTGAAACACTGAAACACTGAAACACCAAAACACTGAAACACCGAAACGCCAAAACACTGAAACATGGAAACACTGAAACGCCAAAACACCAAAACATTGAAACGCCAAAACACCAAAACACTGAAACGCCAAAACATTGAAACACCAAAACACTGAAACTGAAACCTGCTGCTCCTCTCACCTCTGTCTTTTTACCAGAATGTTCCACAGTGTGACATTAAACCGCTCGACTTTACATTTATTCAGTTACAGGTGGTTTTATTGCTCAAAAATCCCTAAAAAAACCAAACAGACCTTGTGACTGTGAGCGGAGTCGCCTCTCCACAGATCTGACCTGGAACTGCGTCTGGTTTTGGTCTCCGTGGAGATAGAAAGGTTTAATGCCACAATGTGAAACATTCCAGACGAAGCACGAACATCTCCACGGAGAAACAAAAAAAAAGAGTTGGACGGAGCCTCCAGCAGAAAAGCGACACAAAGCACCTTTCAAAACACAGTGGAGCACTTCCTGTATCACCACCTGATGACATCACGAGGTGGCGCAGAGTGTTTTCTGCGCGTGTGTGTGTGTGAATCAAACAAAACTCCAGTCCAGGTCTGTTTGAGGAGGACGTGGACAGAACTTTCCAGGTGTTTATCAGTGAAACGCGACGCTCAGGACTCGATCCAATGAAGCCGGCGTCGGTGTACTTCCTGTTGCTGTGGTTACCGTGTGTCACCGTGGTTACCGCGTGTCACCGTGGTTACCGTCTCTCTCTCTGTGTCTTCTCCGCAGACACGAGTACATCAGCGGGTACTACCGGGTCTCGGTGTACTTCCTGTCCAAGATCCTGTCGGACATACTCACCCTGAGGACCATCCCCGCCATCGTCTTCACCTGCGTCGCCTACTTCATGATCGGTCAGAAGAACTAAAGCTCCACCGCGGGACTTTACACACACGACACTAAAGCTCCACCGTGGGACTTTACACACACGACACGACACTAAAGCTCGACTGCGGGACTTTACACACACATTAAAGTTCCACTGCGGGACTTTACACACAGATTAAAGTTCTACTGCGGGACTTTACACACAGATTAAAGCTCTACTGTGGGATTTTACACACAGATTAAAGTTCTACTGCGGGACTTTACACACAGATTAAAGCTCGAGTGCGGGACTTTACACACAGATTAAAGCTCGAGTGTGGGACTTTACACACAGATTAAAGCTCGAGTGTTGGACTTTACACACAGATTAAAGCTCTACAGCGGGACTTTACACACAGATTAAAGTTATACTGCGGGACTTTACACACAGATTAAAGCTCCATTGCGGGACTTTACACACAGATTAAAGCTCGAGTGCGGGACTTTACACACAGATTAAAGCTCGAGTGTGGGACTTTACACACAGATTAAAGCTGGAGTGCGGGACTTTACACACAGATTAAAGCTGGAGTGTGGAACCTGGTGTGTCCCGCAGGTCTGAAGCCGACCGCCGCCTCGTTCTTCATCTTCATGGTGACGGTGGCGCTCGTGTCGTACACGGCGACGTCCATGACCCTGGCGATCTCGGCCGACCAGACGGTGGTCGCCATCGCCAACATCTTCATCACCATCTCCTTCGTCTTCATGATGGTACGTGCACACACTCCGCCCTGTGTGTGTGTGTGTGTGTGTCTGTGTGTGTGTGTGTGTATGTGTGTCTGTGTCTGTGTGTGTGTGTGTGTGTCTGTGTGTGTGTGTCTGTGTGTGTGTGTGTCTGTGTGTGTGTCTGTGTGTGTGTGTGTGTGTCTGTGTGTGTGTGTGTGTGTGTGTGTGTGTGTCTGTGTGTCTGTGTGTGTGTGTGTCTGTGTGTGTGTGTGTGTGTGTCTGTGTGTGTGTGTGTGTGTTGTTGTGTGTGTGTGTGTGTGTGTGTCTGTGTGTGTGTGTGTGTGTCTGTGTGTGTGTCTGTGTGTGTTGTGTGTGTGTGTGTGTGTTGTGTGTGTGTGTGTGTGTGTGTGTGTGTGTGTGTGTGTGTGTGTCTGTGTGTGTGTGTGTGTGTGTGTGTGTTGTGTGTGTGTGTGTGTTGTGTGTTGTGTGCAGATTTTTACGGGGTTGTGTTGTGTGTTGTGTTGTGTGTTGTGTGCAGATTTTTACGGGGTTGTGTTGTGTGTTGTGTTGTGTGTTGTGTGCAGATTTTTACGGGGTTGTGTTGTGTGTTGTGTGTTGTGTGTTGTGTTTGTGTGCAGATTTTTACGGGGTTGTGTTGTGTGTTGTGTTGTGTGTTGTGTGCAGATTTTTACGGGGTTGTGTTGTGTTGTGTGTGTGTGTTGTGTTGTGTGCAGATTTTTACGGGTTGTGTGTGTTGTGTGTGTGTGTGTTGTGTGCAGATTTTTACGGGGTTTGTTGTGTGTTGTGTGTTGTTGTGTGTTGCAGATTTTTACGGGGTTTGTGTTGTGTGTGTGTGTGTGTGTGTTGTGTGCAGATTTTTACGGGGTTGTGTTGTGTGTTGTGTTGTGTGCAGATTTTTACGGGGTTGTGTTGTGTGTGTGTGTGTGTTGTGTTGTGTGCAGATTTTTACGGGGTTGTGTTGTGTGTTGTGTGTTGTGTGTTGTGTTGTGTGCAGATTTTTACGGGGTTGTGTTGTGTGTTGTGTTGTGTGCAGATTTTTACGGGGTTGTGTTGTGTGTTGTGTGTTGTGTTGTTGTGCAGATTTTTACGGGTTGTGTGTGTGTTGTGTGTTGTGTGCAGATTTTTACGGGGTTGTGTTGTGTGTTGTGTGTGTGTTGTGTGCAGATTTTTACGGGGTTGTGTTGTGTGTTGTGTTGTGTTGTGTGCAGATTTTTACGGGGTTTGTGTGTGTGTTGTGTGTTTGTGTTGTGTGTGCAGATTTTTACGGGGTTGTGTGTGTGTTGTGTTGTGTTGTGTGCAGATTTTTTACGGGGTTTGTGTGTGTGTTGTGTGTGTGTGTTGTGTGCAGATTTTACGGGGTGTGTTGTGTTGTGTGTGTTGTGTGCAGATTTTTACGGGGTTGTGTTGTGTGTTGTGTGTTGTGTTGTGTGTTGTGTGCAGATTTTTACGGGGTTGTGTGTGTGTTTGTGTGTTGTGTTGTGTGTTGTGTGCAGATTTTTTACGGTGGTGTGTGTGTTGTGTGTTTGTGTGTTGTGTTGTGTGTTGTGTTGTGTGTGTTGTGTGTTGTGTGTTGTGTGTTGTGTTGTGTGTTGTGTGCAGATTTTTACGGGGTTGTGTTGTGTGTTGTGTTGTGTGTTGTGTGCAGATTTTACGGGTTGTGTGTGTGTTGTGTGTGTGTTGTTGTGTGCAGATTTTTTACGGTTGTGTTGTGTGTTGTGTGTTGTGTGTTGTGTGTTGTTGTGTGCAGATTTTTACGGGGTTGTGTTGTGTGTTGTGTGTTGTGTTGTGTGTTGTGTGCAGATTTTTACGGGGTTGTGTTGTGTGTTGTGTTGTGTTGTGTTGTGTGTTGTGTGTTGTGTTGTGTGTTGTGTGCAGATTTTTACGGGGTTGCTGGTGAACCTTCCGTCCATCGTGAGTTGGTTGGCGTGGCTCAAGTATCTGAGTATCCCCCGATACGGATTTGGGGTCAGTGTCCGATTTATCTGTACACACAACTTTTACACACAAAACACACACAACATTTACACACAAAACACACACAACATATACACACAACATATACACACAAAACACACACAACATTTACACACAAAACACACACAACATATACACACAAAACACACACAACATATACACACAACATATACACACAAAACACACACAACATATACACACAACATATACACACAAAACACACACAACATATACACACAAAAACACAACAACATTTACACACAAACACACACAACATATACACACAAAACACACAGAAACATATACACACAAAAACACACACAAAATTTACACACAAACACACACAACATATACACACAACATATACACACAAAACATATACAACATTACACAACAAAAACACACACAACATATACACACAAAACACACACAACATATACACACAAAACACACACAACATATACACACAAAACACACACAACATGTACACACAAAACATATACAACATATATACAACATGTACACACAACATATACACACAAAACACACAACATGTACACACAACATATACACACAAAACACACAACATGTACACACAACATATACACACAAAACACACAACATGTACACACAACATATACACACAAAAAACACACAACATATACACACAAAACACACAACAAGTACACACAACATATACACACAAAACACACAACAAGTACACACAACATATACACACAAAACACACAACATGTACACACAAAACACACACAACATATACACACACACACAACATGTACACACAACATATACACACAAAACACACAAACATGTACACACAACACACAACATATACACACACACAACAAAACACACAACATGTACACACAACATATACACACAAAACACACAACATGTACACACAACATATACACACAACATATACACACACAACACACATGTACACACAACATATACACACAAAACACACATGTACAACATACACACAACATATACACACAAAACACACAACATGTACACACACACACAACATATACACACAAAACACACAACATGTACACACAACATATACACACAAAACACACAACATGTACACACAACATATACACACAACATATACACACAAAACACACATGTACACACAACATATACACACAAAACACACAACATGTACACACAAACATATACACACAAAACACACACACATATACACACAACATATACACACAAAACACACATGTACACACAACATATACACACAAAACACACAACATGTACACACAACATATACACACACAACATGTACACACAACATTTTTGTTTTCTCTCATGTTCACAATCCTGCCTGAAGAGGTTTTAGAGTCATTCACACACGTTTGAGTCATCTAGTGATCTCTCCTGAGCTCTATTCAAACCCTCCTTACAGTTAGTAGTACAAGTCTGTACGAGGCTCAGCCCACATGCTTCCACAGTACAAGTCTGTACGAGGCTCCGCCCACATGCTTCCACAGTACAAGTCTGTACGAGGCTCCGCCCACATGCTTCCACAGTACGAGTCTGTACGTGGCTCCGCCCACATGCTTCAACAGTACGAGTCTGTACGAGGCTCCGCCCACATGCTTTCACACGACACAAAACTGAAAAGACACTGAACAAACCTGATGTTTGTGCAGGAGTTTCATTAGTGCGATGCACTGTGTGTGAAAGTGCTCTGAAGGTGTACGTTATGTACTTTATGTACTTTAAGTGTACTATACATGTACTTTATGTACTTTATGCGTACTGTATGTGTACTTCATGTACTTTAAATACTTTATACTTTGTTTTCAGGCGCTGCAGATAAATGAGTTTGTGGGACTGGAGTTCTGCCAAAAACTGAACGGCACCGAGTTGTAAGTGTGAACTTTATAAAAGTACTACACACTACTGCACGTGTACTACACACTACTGCACGTGTACTACACACTACTGCACGTGTACTACACAGTACTGCACGTGTACTACACACTACTGCACGTGTACTACACAGTACTGCACGTGTACTACACACTACTGCACGTGTACTACACACTACTGCACGTGTACTACAGAGTATTGCATGTGTACTACAGAGTACTGCGTGTGTACTACTTCGTACTGCGTGTATACTACACAGTACTGCGTGTGTACTACAGAGTACTGCATGTGTACTACAGAATATTGCATGTATACTACACAGTACTGCACATGTACTACACAGTACTGCATGTGTACTACACAGTACTGCACGTGTACTACAGAGTATTGCATGTGTACTACAGAGTACTGCGTGTGTACTACTTTGTACTGCGTGTATACTACACAGTACTGCGTGTGTACTACTTCGTACTGCGTGTATACTACACAGTACTGCGTGTGTACTACAGAGTACTGCATGTGTACTACAGAATATTGCATGTATACTACACAGTACTGCGTGTGTACTACACAGTACTGCACGTGTACTACACACTACTGCATGTGTATTACACAGTACTGCGTGTGTACTACACAGTACTGCGTGTGTACTACACAGTACTGCATGTGTATTACACAGTACTGCGTGTGTACTACACAGTACTGTGTGTGTACTACATCGTACTGCGTGTATACTATATAGTACTGCATGTGTACTACAGAGTACTGCATGTGTACTACAGAATATTGCATGTATACTACACAGTACTGCACATGTACTACACAGTACTGCATGTGTACTACACAGTACTGCGTGTGTACTACACAGTACTGCGTGTGTACTACACAGTACTGCATGTGTACTATGATCAGAGTTGACGTTGGTCCCTCGTCTTCCTCAGTTGTCGTCTGGGGGAGGAGGTCCTCACAGAGCAGGGTGTGGACTCGTCGTTGTGGGGACTGTGGCAGAATCACGTGGCTCTGGGTGTCATGACGACGGCGTTTCTCACCATCGCCTACGTCAAACTCCGATTCATCCGCAAGTTCACCTGAAAGGACTTTAAAATACGCACACATACACACACGCACACAACACATACACACACAGACACACACACACAGAGCTGAGCCTGGTGTTAAAGTGTTTATATTAAACAGTTTTTTTTGTTTTTGTTCATTTAAAATATTGTGACTTAAGAGTTTGGCTGGTGTCAGGACGTTGGGGATGCCGCACACTCGCGGGGACGCTGCACACTTGCGGGGACGCCGCACACTCGCGGGGACGCTGCACACTCACACAGACACCGCAGACTCCACACACCCGGGATACTTGAGTACATGTACACACACTCAATCACACACGTTTGACGCACGAACCCTGGAGTGGCCCAACTCTCCTGAAAACTTGATGACATCACAAGGTGGAGCAGAGCGTCTGGAGCTTTGCAGATGTAAACAGACTCATAATAAAGTTTTACTCAAACATGTGAATGAAACAAACACAAGTCCGTGTGTGTTTGTGTGCGTTTGAACAGTTTGTGTGTTTGTTTTGTTCAGAGTTGTGTCGGTGCTGCACTTTAACACAAAAAAAAATGACTCCACAAAAACATTTATTTTTCAAACTGATTTAATAAAATAAAGTGAAAAACTGAAACTGTGCACGTGTGATCATGTCACTGTGAGAGAGAGAGAGAGAGAGAGCGCGCCCCCCGCAGGTGAGAGCGCCCTCCGCAGGTGAGAGCGCCCCCCGCAGGTGAGAGCGCCCCCCGCAGGTGAGAGCGCCCCCCGCAGGTGAGAGCGCCCCCGCAGGTGAGAGCGCCCCCCGCAGGTGAGAGCAGGTGAGAGCGCCCCCCCGCCCCCCGCAGGCCCCGCAGGTGAGAGCGCCCCCCGCAGGTGAGAGCGCCCCCGCAGGTGAGAGCGCCCCCCGCAGGTGAGAGCGCCCTCTCCA
>NW_026571047.1:33457035-33482035 GCF_026225935.1 Boleophthalmus pectinirostris
GTTTGGTCCTGTCGGGGTGTTTGGTCCTGTCAGGGTGTTTGGTCCTGTCTGGGTGTTTGGTCCTGTCGGAGGGTTTGGTCCTGTCGGGGCGTTTGCTTCATGGATCACAGCTCCGGTTGTCGGTTCTGCTGTTGTGCCCTTGTGCAGGACACCTCACTGTTTATTAAATTAACACTTTCTGTTTTGTTTGTTTTGTTTTTTGCTTCAGAATAAACCGACGCCCCCAAAACCTGCCGTCCAATCAAAACCAGCCCCTCCCAAGAACGGACCAATCAGACCCCAGCCCCACCTCAGCTTCCTTCTTGACATTCTGACTCAGCCAATCAGAGCGCAGCCGTCGTCCTCTGAGAGCAGCGAGGACAAAACGGCGTCTCACGGCGTCCGAAACTCACCGCCAGTCGCCTCATTCTCATCAGAGGAGAACTGACCGAGACCGCGGCGACGGGACCGCGGCGACGGGACCGAGCGGCGACGGGACCGAGGCCGCGGCGACGGGACCGAGAACCGAGAACCACATCAGAGAAAAGTGTAATATGGGAACTTTAAATGTGAGGTTAAAGCTGCACTGTGTAACTTTTCAGGTGGAGGGTCCGTCACCTGGTTATTTCTTTGTCTAGAATGTTCCACGGGCCACATTACAGGTCAGATCTGTGGAGAGGCGTCTCTAAACACATGGGGAATAATTGTATTTTGAGCAACAGAAACTAAAACCTTGTCATGTCTCACTTCAGCCTCTGGTTTATTTTAAAGACTCATGTTTATTTCTTGGTGTTAAATAAAATAAAATGATCAGATAAAGTGATTTTATCTTTAAACAAAATGATTAGAAGAGAATCCTCACAGGACGTGTGACTGAAACATGTTCTACAGAGACTCATCCAGAGTCCTCAGACCCGTCACTGTTTAAACTTCACACGGTGAAGAAAATCTGTCCCGTCAGATTTAACATTTTAAATCCTGCTGAATTTCTCACTTTGAATTTTTCAACTTTGAAAAACATATTTGAATTTTTTGTGGTTGTGTCCTGGACACTCGGGTGAAGAGACGAGCAGAGCTGTAGACTCCACCTGGTGGTTGTTGGGTTCTCTGCTGGAGGAGGAACCTGGTGGGACCTGGTGGGACCTGATGGGACCTGGGTGGTGGGACCTGGTGGGACCTGGTGGGACCTGGATGGGACCTGGTGGGACCTGGTGGGACCTGTTGGGACCTGGTGGGACCTGGTGGGACCTGGATGGGACCTGGTGGGACCTGGTGGGACCTGGTGGGACCTGATGGGACCTGGTGGGACCTGGTGGGACCTGGTGGGACCTGGTGGGACCTGGTGTGTAGTGAGGCTCTGTGGAGAACGTCTGGCAGAGCCTCGGTCAGGACGACCTTCAGCTCACACCTCCAGAAGAACTTCTCTCAGATTCCGGGGGAGTGTGGGGACCTGGAGTGTGAGTGGGTTTTGTTGTCGGTCTCTGTTGTGGATGCGGAGCTCGTAGCTCTGGTCGTGAGCTCGTAGCTCTGGTCGTGAGCTCGTAGCTCTGGTCTCTGTTGTGGATGCGGAGCTCGTAGCTCTGGTCGTGAGCTCGTAGCTCTGGTCGTGAGCTCGTAGCTCTGGTCGTGAGCTCGTAGCTCTGGTCGTGAGCTCGTAGCTCTGGTCGTGACGTCTGTGGTGCTTTTCTCAGCAACATTCACCGTTTTACATTTTAAACAAGAAGCAGAAGAGTCTGAGTCTGTGAGTTTGATCAAGACGAGTTTATTAGAATTAAACTGATTAAACAGGACACACACGACTGGACTGCAGAAACAGCTTCAGGTCAAGGCCTGTGGCTCTGGACACTGTGCCTCAGGTCCCTCTGGTCCTTCTGGTCCCTCTGGTCTCTGTAGTACCTCTGGTCCCTCTGGTCTCTGTGGTTAAAAACAGTTTAAACTACAGTTCCCACGAGACTTCAGAACTTACTCCAACCAAGACCCAAACACACGAGGAGGAGAGAGAAGCTTCAGAAACAGGTCTCAGGTGAGTCTCCCAGCTCAGGTCAGAGAACAGCCTCAGTCAGGAGGAGTCAGGTAGCCTCAGGAGCTCAGGTCAGAGGAGCAGCCTCAGGAGCTCGTCAGAGGACAGCCTCAGGGCTCAGTCAGAGGAGCAGCCTCAGGAGCTCAGGTCAGAGGAGCAGCCTCAGGAGCTCAGGTCAGAGGAGCAGCCTCAGGAGCTCAGGTCAGAGGAGCAGCCTCAGGAGCTCAGGTCAGAGGAGCAGCCTCAGGAGCTCAGGTCAGAGGAGCAGCCTCAGGAGCTCAGTCAGCTCAGGAGCTCAGAGGCAGCCTCAGGAGCTCGGTCAGAGAGCAGCCTCAGCTCTCAGAGGAGCAGCCTCAGGAGCTCAGGTCAGAGGAGCAGCCTCAGGAGCTCAGGTCAGCAGAGCTCAGGTCAGACAGCCTCAGAGCTCTCAGAGAGCAGCCTCAGGAGCTCAGGTCAGAGGAACAGCCTCAGGAGCTCAGGTCAGAGGAGCAGCCTCAGGAGCTCAGGTCAGAGGAACAGCCTCAGGAGCTCAGGTCAGAGGAGCAGCCTCAGGAGCTCAGGTCAGAGGAGCAGCCTCAGGAGCTCAGGTCAGAGGAGCTGTGGTGTTTCACCCTCACACGTGCAGTATTTAACATCTTCTCAAAGGTTCATGTTTGTTTAAAGTGTTTGCAGAAGTTTGACCCTGGAGCTGAATCTGAAAACAGAGACACTTCAGGATTCAGGGTCCTGCTTAAATGTTTGTAATAAATCATGATTATCACTTTTATTAACTGGTCTTTCAGGACCTGAGTTTGAGGGCCCTGTTCCAGGAGCTCTGAAGTGAAGGTACATTTGGGTGGAGTCTGGATTGAGCCTAAATGGAAGTGTGACTTTTGTTTTTAAACTTTTTAGATGAGCCTCAAAATCCTCTGACGACTCGACTGAGTTCAGTTTGTTATTTAAGTTTTTACAAAAGAAAAACACACTGGCATCTGCATTATTTAGAAACCCACCTCAGGTCCAAACCCTCCTCGGCGCCTCGCGGTCCGAGCGTTGACCTCAGCGGGCTGTGGGGGGCGCCGTCTCCTCGGGGCGGGTTCACCGGAGTGGGCGGGGCCAGGAGCAGCAGGGGCGTGGAGGAGGGAGGGGGGGGAGGAGGTGGGGAGCAGGAGAACAGGTCCTCAGAGTCCCACAGGTCCAACTCATCCACGGCCAGGTTTGGGACCAGGTTTGGGACCAGGTTTGGGACCAGGTTTGGGACAGGTTTGGGACCAGGTTTGGGACCTGGTCTGGGTCCTGGTCTGGGTCCTGGTCTGGGTCCTGGTCTCGCTGTGGGTCGGTTTTCCTGTTGGTTTCCTCTTGAGCTTTACTTGGGGTCAGAGTTGAGCCGGAGCGGACTACACCTCCCAGAATCCCTCTCTTTGTGAGCTGAAGAGCCTGCAGTCCTTCACTCCTCCACCAGTGGCCGCCGTGGTCCACCGCAGCTCCGCTTTCGGTTTCACTCATGTTTAACCGTTTGTCGGGCCGTGTGGCGGTTGGATCGGGGACGTCAGATGAAGATCCTGGGTTCAGATCTTTGTTCCGAGCGTCTGAAGCTTCTGTTGGTGCCTCCTCCCTCGTCGGACCTTTAGCGAAAACCTTCCCGCTGTTGAACGCTCCACTTGGCGCTCGCTCCAGAGGAAAGTTACTGATTAGAGCTTTTATCCTCAGACGGTGAGCGTTCGAGGCGTCTGGGGTGTTTCTGGAGGCTTTGGGAAGCGTGCTCGGCTGTGGAAGCGTCTGCAGCGTGAACTTGGACGGACTGTGAGACGGAGCCATCACTCTGAAGCTCCTGAAGTCCACGCTGGTGCCCTGTTTTGAAGCGGAAGCCTCCAGACTTTGGTTGAGCTTCGGTTTGGTGATGTTCTCGGACACACTTGGGTGTTTTGTCATACAGCTCTCCAGCGTCTGACTCGACTTGGAGATCCTGTCCTCGTTACTGTTCGTCGGAGCTTCTTCTCGTGTGTCTCCGGTTCTTTTCGCAGTTTGAGGCGTGACCAGCGGTGAACGGCTTCTCTCCGGGTCGTACCTGGCGTTTAGGTTCTGAGGCTCAGGTTTCTTCTTCACAAACCTCTGGCTCTGCTCGGAGTGAGATGGTTTAGGGTTCTTCAGACTCACTTTAGGCTCTTTGTCGTGTTTGGGGTCCGGCGAAGGCGCTCGGCTCGCTTTAGCTTTCACACTGGGGTTGTTGGTGGAAGTCTTTGTTGGATCTTGTGCGTCGTTGGGTTTTGGAGCTTTAGTTTTGACGGGAGCTGTGTTCTTCGGGGCGTTCTCCTTGGTTCCTGGGGTCTTCGTGGGTTTGGTGGTCTCCGGCGCGGTCAGATTGGCTTTGGGGAGCTTGGCCTGCCTCGCGGCTCTCGTCTTGTCTTCGTTCGTTGTCTTGTCTTGTTCCTTTCTGGTTCTGGTTTTCTCGTCCAGGTTCTCGGGGAGTTTGTGGTGTTTCCGCTCCTTCTCCTCCGGCTCCTCTTTGGTGGGTCTCGTGGTGCTTTTGGGGATTTTAGGCAGAGTGGAGTTCTCCCTGTGGTCCTTTTGGATCTTTGCGTTTAGTTCGTCTGAAAACCTGAAGACAAAAAAACGAAATGTTAAACGATTATTAGAAAACTGTTGAGCCAACGTTTTATTTCATTATTGATTTAAGACACGTGTGATAGATCCAGTTAGTCTTCACTAGGATTCAGTGAAGTTCTGTACCTGTCTGTGCCTGACAGGGCTGCACCTGACAGGGCTGCACCTGACAGTGTCGTACCTGATGTTGAAGGAGTCGTGGGTGAAGAATTCGTGCTCGAGCAGCTCTGAACACTCAGGTCTCTGCTCCGGCGCCATCTGGAGGCAACTCTGAGGAGAACACAGCAGAGTTTAAACATCCAGACCAGGACTGGACCAGGACCAGACCCGGACTGGACCCGGACGGGATCAGTACCTGGGCGAGGCGGAGCGCGGCGGGGGGGAGGGACGGGAAGCGCTGCTGTAACGTGATTGGTCCAGAGCACTGAGGCAGACGCACTCCAGAGAACAGAGGGTTCGACTGGAACAACTCCTGATGGTGAGAGGTCAGGGCCCCTGAAACGGAACCAGGACCAGGACCAGGGTCAGAACCAGGACCAGGGTCAGAACCACAGTCAGAACCAGGACCAGGGTCAGAACCAGGACCAGGAACCAGGGTCAGAACCAGGACCAGGGTCAGAACCAGGGTCAGAACCACAGTCAGAACCAGGACCAGGGTCAGAACCAGAACCAGGGTCAGAACCAGGACCAGGGTCAGAACCAGGGTCAGAACCACCAGGGTCAGAACCAGGACCAGGGTCAGAACCACAGTCAGACCAGGGTCAGAACCAGAACCAGGGTCAGAACCAGGACCAGGGTCAGTCAGAACCAGGGTCAGAACCAGGACCAGGGTCAGAACCAGAACCAGGGTCAGAACCAGGGTCAGAACCACAGGGTCAGAACCAGGACCAGGGTCAGAACCAGGGTCAGAACCAGGACCAGGGTCAGAACCAGGTACGAGAACAAGGGTCAGAGGGATGAAGTGTAAACTCAGACTCCTGACCAGGACCATGAACGCTCTGGTCACAGGAACATGAAAACATCTCTACAAATCACTCTGGGACTTTTTTCTTGAGATGTGCACAGTGTCACCACGGTAACTGTAGTGTCACCACGGTAACTGTAGTGTCACCACGGTAACTGTAGTGTCACCACGGTAACTGTAGTGTCACCACGGTAACCGCTGAACATTCTGCCATAGACGCACACACAGAGCACCTCAGCGAACAGTGAGCAGCTCCAGAGGTCAGAATAATTTCGCGTGTTCTGTCCGCGTCGCTCTAGAGCGTTTCATGGTCCTAGAGTCAGGAAGTGCACAGTAGCATGCTAGTTGTTATCTTTGTTGTCAGTGTGTGTTAAATTTGACTGTGGAATAATGTCAGAATGTACCTGTGACCCAAATCAATCAATCATCAAGCTTTACTGTGACGAGTCTCTGGAGGTTCTGGAGGTTCTAAAGGTTCTAAACGTTCTAAAGGTTCTAAAGGTTCTGGAGGTTCTAAAGGTTCTGGAGGTTCTGTTCTCACCGAAGCAGCGCACGATGTGGTGGATCTGGTCCAGGTCCGACTCTCCGGGGAACAGGGGCCGACTGGTGAGCATCTCCAACAGCAAACAGCCCACGGCCCAAACGTCCACCGGCCTGAGGACAGAGGGCAGAGGTCAGAGGTCACACGGGCCTGAGGGGCAGAGGTCAGAGGTCACCTCACGAGTATTTCGCAGCCCATGAGCCTCATCGTTTTGTTCTTAAATGTTCTTGTGAAGCGGCGACTCAAGATCCTGATGTTTTTCTTTTCTCTGTTTTGTTGTTAAATCTAAATCTGAACATAAATAATTGACCAATCAGACGCCTCCGTTCCCCAAGGTCGAGGTTTGAGTGACATTTACATTTATCCAATGAGAGCGCGACTTTCCAACTTTAACAAGTGGATCAGAACATGAAATAAAACGATGAGTGGAGCCTGACGTTGTGTTTGTTGTTTCTCTGTCGGCTGATTGTTCTTCAGAGTCTTTCACTTTAACCTTTAATTTGTTCTTTTAGTCTTAAAATATAACGATATATGTTCATTTACAGTTCGTCGGGGCTTGTTTGGTTTAATTATGCTAATAAACCTTCAAAAGATCCTGATGTCCAGTTTTTCTGGTGATTAAAATAAATCAAATAAACTGATGGTGTTAGATTCATTAGTTCAATCATCTGTGTAGTTGTAAAACAGCCCAGAGTAAATATCACATCTGTGTTCAGGTGAAAAAACTAAAACCCACAGAGGATGAGGTGAGGGGGCGGGACATTTAACGCCGCGGTCATGGGCGCGGGTCGTGTATTTCGCCGCCTGACGTGTTTAAAAGGAGGAGTTTTCGCTGAACTGAACCTCAGACGGACGTTGTGACGCGTCCGGACGTCACACGTACTTTCCGTAGTGCGTGTCTCCCACCAGCAGCTCGGGGGGGCGGTACCAGCGCGTGGCCACGTAGTCGGTGTAAGCTCCGCCCTCCGACGCCGCCACGGTGCGAGCGAAGCCGAAGTCGCACAGTTTGACCACGCCCCCCTGAGAAATGAGGATGTTCTCGGGCTTGATGTCGCGGTGGATCACCTGCACAGGTAAACACAAGTACACACAAGTAACACAAGTACACACAAGTACATACAAGTACACACAGGTAAACACAAGTACACACAAGTACACACAAGTACACACAAGTACACACAAGTACACAAGTACACACAAGTACACACAGGTAAACACAAGTACACACAAGTACATACAAGTACACACAAGTACACACAGGTAAACACAAGTACACACAAGTACATACAAGTACACAAGTACACACAGGTAAACACAAGTACACACAAGTACATACAAGTACACACAAGTACACACAGGTAACACACAAGTACACACAAGTACACACAAGGTACATACAAGTACACACAGGTAAACACAAGTACACACAAGTACACACAAGTACACACAGGTAAACACAAGTACACACAAGTACAGTACATACAAGTACACACAGGTACACACAAGTACACACAAGTACACACAAGTACATACAAGTACACACAAGTACACACAGGTACACACAAGTACACACAGGTACACACAGGTACACACAAGTACACACAACACACGAGTACACACAGGTACAACACAAGTACACACACAGGTACACACACACAAGTACACACACAAGTACATACAAGTACACACAAGTACACACAGGTAAACACAAGTAACACACAAGTACACACAACACACAGGTACACACAGGTACACACAAGTAACACAAGTACAACACAGGTACACAAGTACACACAGTACACACAAGTACACACACAGGTAACACAAGTACACAAGTACATACAAGTACACACAAGTACACACAAGTAAACACAAGTACACACAAGTACAGTACAAGTACACACAGGTACAAGTACACAAGTACACACAAGTACACACAAGTACACACAAGGTACACACAACAAGTACACACAGGTACACACAGGTAACACACAAGTACACACAAGTACACACAAGGTACACACACAGGTAAACACAAGTACACACAAGTACACACAAGTACACACAAGTACACACAAGTACACACAGGTACACACAGGTACACACAAGTACACACAAGTACACACAAGTACACACAGATACACACAGGTACACACAAGTACACACAGGTACACACAAGTACACACAGTAACACAGGTACACACACAAGTACACACAAGGTACACACAACACAGTACACACAAGTACACACAGGTAAACACAGTACACACAAGGTACACACAGGTACACACAGGTACACAAGTACACACAAGTACACAAGTACACACAAGTACACAGTACACAAGTACACACAGGTAAGTACACACAGTACACACACACACAGGTAAACACAGGTACAACACAGGTACAACACAAGTACACACAGGTAAACACAAGTACAAGTACACAAGTACACACAGTAAACACAAGTACACACAGGTAAACACAGGTACAACACAGGTACACACAGGTACACACAAGTACACACAGGTAAACACAAGTACACACACAAGTACAACACAGGTACACACAAGTACACACAGGTACACACAGGTACACACAAGGTACACACAGGTACACACAGGTACACACAGGTAACACACAAGGTACAGGTAAACACAGGTACACAAAGGTAAACACAAGTACACACAGGTACACACAGGTAAACACAAGTACACACAGGTACACACAGGTACACACAGGTACACACAGGTAAACACAGGTACACACAGGTACACACAGGTACACACAGGTACACACAAGTACACAAGTACACACAGGTAAACACAGGTACACACAAGTACACACAGGTACACACAAGTACACACAGGTACACACACACAAGTACACACAGGTACACACAAGTACACACAGGTACACACAGGTAAACACACAGGTACACACAGGTACACACAAGTACACACAGGTACACACAGGTACACACAAGTACACACAGGTAAACACAGGTACACACAGGTACACACAAGTACACACAGGTACACACAGGTACACACAAGTACACACAGGTACACACAGGTGTGTGTTGTGTGTGTGTGTGTGTGTGTGTGTGTGTGTGTGTGTTGTGTGTGTGTTGTGTGTGTTGTGTGTGTGTGTGTGTGTGTTTGTGTGTGTGTGTGTGTGTGTGTGTGTGTGTTGTGTGTGTGTGTGTGTGTTGTGTGTGTGTGTGTGTGTGTGTGTGTGTTGTGTGTGTGTGTGTGTGTGTGTGTGTGTGTGTGTGTGTGTGTGTGTGTGTGTGTGTGTGTTGTGTGTGTGTGTGTGTGTGTGTGTGTGTGTGTGTGTGTGTGTGTGTGTGTGTGTGTGTGTGTGTGTGTGTGTGTGTGTGTGTGTGTGTGTGTGTGTGTGTGTGTGTGTGTGTGTGTGTGTGTGTGTGTGTGTGTGTGTGTGTGTGTGTGTGTGTGTGTGTGTGTGTGTCTGTGTGTGTGTGTGTGTGTGTGTGTGTGTGTGTGTGTGTGTGTGTGTGTGTGTGTGTGTGTGTGTGTGTGTGTGTGTGTGTGTGTGTGTGTGTGTGTGTGTGTGTGTGTGTGTGTGTGTGTGTGTGTGTGTGTGTGTGTGTGTGTGTGTGTGTGTGTGTGTGTGTGTGTGTGTGTGTTGTGTGTGTGTGTGTGTGTGTGTGTGTGTGTGTGTGTGTGTGTGTGTGTGTGTTGTGTGTGTGTGTGTGTTGTGTGTGTGTGTTGTGTGTGTGTGTCTCACGTTGTGTTGGTGGCAGTGGGCCGTGGCTCGGAGGATCTGGTACAGGTGTTGTCGACAGGTGAGCAGGTCCAGTCCCTGTGGGTTTTGTTCCAGTTCGTCCAGAAGAGTTTTTTCCACAAACTCAAAGACGAGAAACCAACGTCTGCGGCGCTTCCAGACGTCCACAAGACTCACCAGGTTATCATGACGCAGGTGCTGCCCGACGACAGGACAGGTGAACACACCACAGGTGAAGACACGACAGGACAGGTGAACACACCACAGGACAGGTGAACACACCACAGGTGAACACACCACAGGTGAAGACAGGACAGGTGAACACAGGACAGGACAGGTGAACACACCACAGGTGAAGACAGGACAGGTGAACACAGGACAGGTGAACACACGACAGGTGAACACACCACAGGACAGGTGAACACATGTCAGGTGAAGACAGGACAGGACAGGTGAACACACGACAGGTGAACACACGACAGGTGAACACATGACAGGACAGGTGAAGGAGTCGGCAGAGATGCACAAAAGTAAGAAAATGGCGTCAGATGTTTCTGTTTTTACAAACTCATGATAAACTTTTAAAAGTGAATTTCTCTGGATTATCGCTCGTATCAAAAACCGTCGTGACCCTGACGCCCTGAAGTCCGCGCGTCGTCGTGGCGACCGCGGTGTGATTGACAGTCTCACCCGCAGCAGGCGCACCTCCCTCTGGGCGATCTTCTTCACCGTTTTATCTTCGTCCGAATCCAGAAACTTCTTGATGGCGACGAGGCGGCCGCTCTCTCGGTGACGACACTTCAGCACGGCGCCGTAACTGCCCTCGCCCACCAACCCCAGGGACTCGTACCTCTCCATGGAGACGGGAGGGGGCGGGGACAGGGGCGGGGACAGGTGAAACGGGTCAAACACCTGAAAAACATAAGACAGAAGTGAGGACCACACACACATCCACACACACGTCCACACACACGTCCACACGTCCACACACACGTCCACACACACGTCCACACACACACGTCCACACACACGTCCACACACACGTCCACACGTCCACACACACGTCCACACACACGTCCACACACACGTCCACACACACGTCCACACGTCCACACACACGTCCACACACACGTCCACACACACGTCACACACACACACGTCCACACGTCCACACGTCACACACACACGTCACACACACACGTCCACACACACGTCCACACACACGTCACACACACACACACACACGTCCACACACACGTCCACACGTCCACACGTCCACACGTCACACACACGTCACACACACACGTCACACATCACACTCCACACGTCACACGTCCACACACACGTCCACACACACGTCCACACACACGTCCACACACACGTCCACACACACGTCCACACACACACACGTCCACACACACGTCCACACACACACACGTCACACACACACGTCACACACACGTCACACACACGTCCACACACACACACGTCCACACACACGTCCACACACACACACGTCCACACACACACGTCCACACACACGTCCACACACACGTCCACATGTCCACACACACGTCCACACGTCCACACACACGTCCACACACACGTCCACACACACGTCCACACGTCCACACACACACACGTCCACACACACGTCCACACGTCCACACACACGTCCACACGTCCACACACACGTCCACACACACACGTCCACACACACGTCCACACACACGTCCACACATCCACACACACGTCCACACACACGTCCACACACACGTCCACACACACGTCCACACACACGTCCACACACACGTCCACACACACGTCCACACACACGTCCACACACACACACGTCCACACGTCCACACACACGTCACACACACGTCCACACGTCCACACACACGTCCACACACACGTCCACACACACGTCCACACACACGTCCACACACACACACACGTCCACCACACACACACACACGTCCACACACACGTCCACACACACGTCCACACACACGTCCACACACACACATGTCCACACACACGTCCACACACACGTCCACACGTTCGTCCTGTCGACCTGATCCTGCCTCAGATTCGTTTCAGTGAAATTTACAAAGTGACGTTGAATCTGTGGAGCCAGACGCGCCGCCGTGATCACTTCCTGTCTGGAGTCACATGTGCAGACTGGGCTTTAGTTTCATTCACACGTGTCTGAGTGTCTCCAAAACTCAAAACGCTCTGTTCCACCTTGTGATGTCATGAAGTGATGTTTGTCACGTGCAAATGGAACAAAACACAACTCCACATCTGTGTCTGTGTGTGTGTGTGTCTGTGTGTGTGTGTGTGTGTGTGTCTGTGTGTGTGTGTGTGTGTCTGTGTCTGTGTGTGTGTCTGTGTGTGTGTGTGTGTGTGTGTGTGTGTGTGTGTGTGTGTGTGTCTGTGTGTGTGTGTGTGTGTGTCTGTGTGTGTGTGTGTGTGTGTGTCTGTGTGTGTGTGTGTGTGTGTGTCTGTGTGTGTGTGTGTGTGTGTGTGTGTGTGTGTGTGTGTGTGTGTGTGTGTGTGTCTGTGTGTGTCTGTGTGTGTGTGTGTGTGTGTGTGTGTGTGTCTGTGTGTGTGTGTGTGTGTGTGTGTGTGTGTTTTCTTTTCTTTTCTGTTTTTCATTTTTATGATCCAAGAATAATTCACGGAAAATAAACGACACTTTTCTCTCTGTTTCTGAAACTTCAGACGTTATTTCACGTGTTTCTGTTTTACGGTTAAATATAAATGTAAAATATATAATATTATATAATATCCACAAAGTCACCTGGACCTCTCAGTGTCACGTGTGACCGGAACAAAACACACCTGCAGATCTGGTTCAACTCACCTCCGGGGCTGGTGTGCTCCTCACCGCGACTGGAGCCTCACTGTCCCCGGGTCTGGAGCCTCACTGTCCCCGGGTCTGGAGCCTCACTGTCCCGGGGTCTGTTCCCTGTCTGTCTGTCGGTCTGTCTGTCGGTGGTGTCTGTCTGTGGTGTCTGTGGTGTCTGTCTGTCTGTCGGTGGTGTTTGCCTGTCGGTCTGTCGGTGGTGTCGGTGCGTGTCCGGGTTGGAGCTTCGGTCACCGGACACTTTCCGCCGCCTTCGTCACACGCGTTTCCATGGAGACCGTCGCGCCGCGTTAACGGAAGGAAAAGAAAAACCATGAAAGAGAAAAACCCGGACACGGTGAAGACTCCGCGGAGAAACAGAAGAGAAGCGGAGGACGGAGCTGAAAACGCGGAGTTTTGTGATTTATTTACTCTTGAAATACTTTAAAATACTTTTACCCAGCTCGTCTGTTGTGCGCATGCGTGGGAATGATTAGCGCGTCTTGTAGGTAAAGAGAAAAGTAAAGATGAGAGACCAGAGGACCGTCCTGGGATCATCCGGGACCGTCCTGGACCGTCCTGGACCGTCCTGGGATCATCCGGGACCGTCCTGGGACCGTCCTGGACCGTCCTGGGACCGTCCTGGGACCGTCCTGGGACCGTCCTGGACCGTCCTGGACCGTCCTGGGACCGTCCTGGACCATCCTGGACCGTCCTGGACCGTCCTGGGACCGTCCTGGGACCGTCCTGGACCGTCCTGGACCGTCCTGGGACCGTCCTGGGACCGTCCTGGGACCGTCCTGGACCGTCCTTCCGGGACCGTCCTGGGACCGTCCTGGACCGTCCTGGGACCGTCCTGGACCGTCCTGGACCGTCCTGGGATCATCCTGGACCGTCCTGGACCGTCCTGGGACCGTCCTGGACCGTCCTGGACCGTCCTGGGACCGTCCTGGGATCCGGGACCGTCCTGGGACCGTCCTGGGACCGTCCTGGGACTTCCTAAAGTTCTTCCTTCCGTCACACTGACACTTTTTTTGACACATTTTGTTCTTTAAACCTGTAATTTTCTTTCAGATTTTGTTTTTTTTTTCATCTAAATGTTTATTGGTGCAACTAAAGTGACGTAATTCAAACATATTTAAACTATTTCAACATTTGTACATAAATCACCAAAGAAACTGTGGCTTCTGGACTCATTTATTTATTTATTCATTCATTTATTTCTATAAAGCTGTGCACATGTTTTTTCTGCTGATTTCATGTGATTTTGTGTTTTGTGTTTACATCACAGACGCAACAGTCACATGTTTAATGACAAGATGTTTATTTAGTTTGAAATGTATTTTAACAAATTTAAAAAAAAATACTTTTGGTGGATCAAGAAATAGCGTGTGTACAGGTGTGTACAGGTGTGTGTGCAGGTGTGTGTGTGTACAGGTGTGTATAGGTGTGTACAGGTGTGTGTGCAGGTGTGTGTACAGGTGTGTACAGGTGTGTGTACAGGTGTGTGTGTGTGTACAGTTGTGTACAGGTGTGTACAGGTGTGTGTACAGGTGTGTACAGGTGTGTACAGTGTGTGTGTACGGTACAGGTGTGTACAGGTGTGTACAGGTGTGTGTACAGGTGTGTGTACAGGTGTGTGTACAGTGTGTGTACAGGTGTGTACAGGTGTGTACAGGTGTGTGTACAGGTGTGTACAGGTGTGTACAGGTGTGTGTACAGGTGTGTACAGGTGTGTGTGTGTACAGGTGTGTACAGGTGTGTGTACAGGTGTGTGTACAGTGTGTGTGTACAGGTGTGTGTACAGGTGTGTACAGGTGTGTACAGGTGTGTGTACAGGTGTGTACAGTTGTGTACAGGTGTGTGTGTGTACAGGTGTGTGTACAGGTGTGTGTACAGGTGTGTGTACAGGTGTGTGTGTGTGTACAGTGTTGTGTGTGTGTACAGGTGTGTACAGTGTGTGTGTACAGTGTGTGTGTGTACAGTGTGTGTGTACAGGTGTGTACAGGTGTGTACGGTACAGGTGTGTGTACAGGTACAGGTGTGTACAGTGTGTGTACAGGTGTGTGTACAGGTGTGTACAGGTGTGTGTTTACAGGTGTGTGTACAGGTGTGTACAGGTGTGTGTACAGTTGTGTACAGGTGTGTGCACAGTTGTGTACAGGTGTGTGTACAGGTGTGTACAGGTGTGTGTACAGGTGTGTGTGCAGGTGTGTGTACAGGTGCGTTGGCATCTTTCCTGCTTGTTGTTTTTTAAGTGTGAGCAGCTGAAGTGTCCGGTGGGCGGAGTCACCACTCGAGTCACATAAACGTGTTTATGTGTGGGGGGTGAATGTTGAATTTTACAAACAATAAAAAGAACAAAGTGACAGAAATTTGTGACAAGTTACAGAGAAAAACCACAGAGGTCAAATTCTTTCAATCATAACTCAGACTCGGATGTGAAGAGTTTTCTTTAGTTTATTTCCATGGTTACGTGAGGAGAGTCTCTTCTGATTGGACGCTCAGGTGCGCTGGCCCCGCCCCTTCACCTCGGGCTTGTTTCCGAGGAGACGGTCGATCTGAGAAACGACGGAATCATCGAGGAGCGAGAGAACCTGCGGAGAACAAGAAGAACGAAAAGAACGAGAAGAACGGGTCAGGAGAGATGAAGGTCTGGAGAAGTCTGGGAGGAGGGGAAGCGTCTGGGGAGGGGGAGGTGGAAGTGTCTGGGGAGAGGGAGGTGGAAGCGTCTGGGGAGGAAGTGTCTGGGGGAAGGGAAGTGTCTGGGGAGAGGAAGTGTCTGGGGAGAGGAAGTGTCTGGGGAGAGGAAGTGTCTGGGGAGAGGAAGTGGAAGTGTCTGGGGAGAGGAAGCGTCTGTGGAGAGGAAGTGTCTGGGGAGAGGGAGGTGGAAGCGTCTGGGGAGAGGAAGTGTCTGGGGAGGAGGAAGTGTCTGGGGAGAGGAAGTGTCTGGGGAGGAGAGGAAGTGTCTGGGGGAAGTGTTCTGGGGAGAGGAGGTGGAAGGTCTGGGAGAGAGCGTCTGGGGAGAGGAAGCGTCTGGGGAGGGGGAGGTCTCACCCTGGTGGAGTGCAGGTTTTCCTGGAGCTGTTCTGTGCTGGAGACGCCCAAAAGAACTGAAGACACACCCCCAGAACGAAGACACCACGCTGAAAGTACACACACTATATACAAGTACACACAGTACAAGTACACAGTACAACACACACTATATTACAAGTACACACACAGTATATACAAGTACACACACTATATACAAGTACACACACTATATACAAGTACACACAGTATATACAAGTACACACAAGTACACACAATACACAGTATATACAAGTACACACACATATACAATACAAAGTACACATACAAGTACACACAGTATATACAAGTACACACAAGTATATACACAGTACTATATACAAGTACTACACACACTATATACAAGTACACTACACACACTATATACAAGTACACACACAGTATACAAGTACAAGTACACACAGTATATACACACAAGTACACACAGTATACACAATACAAGTACACACTATATACAATACACAAGACAACACAAGTATACAATAGTACAAGTACACAGTATACAAGTACACACTACACAGTATATACAAGTACACACAGTAGTATATACAATACACACATACAAGTATACTACACAGTATTACAAGTACACACACTATATACAAGTACACACAGTATATACAAGTACACACAGTAGTACAAGTACACACAGTATATACAATACACACACAGTACAAGTACACACTATATACAAGTACACACAACTATAGTACACACAGTATACAAGTACACACAGTATATACAAGTACACACAGTATGTACAAGTACACACAGTATATACAAGTACACACAAGTACACACAGTATATACAAGTACACACAGTATATACAAGTACACACAGTATATACAAGTACACACAGTATATACAAGTACACACAGTATATACAAGTACACACAGTATATACAAGTACACACAGTATATACAAGTACACACACTATATACAAGTACACACAGTATATACAAGTACACACAGTATATACAAGTACACACAAGTACATACAAGTACACACAGTATATACAAGTACACACAGTATATACAAGTACACACAGTATATACAAGTACACACAGTATATACAAGTACACACAGTATATACAAGTACACACAGTATATACACAAGTACACACAGTACACACAAGTATACAAGTACACACAGTATATACAAGTACACACAGTATATACAAGTACACACACTATATACAAGTACACACAGTATATACAAGTACACACAGTATATACAAGTACACACAAGTACAAGTACACACAGTATATACAAGTACACACAGTATATACAAGTACACACAGTATATACAAGTACACACAGTATATACAAGTACACACACTATATACAAGTACACACACTATATACAAGTACACACAGTATATACAAGTACACACAGTATATACAAGTACACACAAGTACACACAGTATATACACAGTAATATACAAGTACACACAGTATATACAGTACACACACTATATACAAGTACACACAGTACACACAGTATATACACACAGTATATACAATACACACAGTATATACAAGTACACACAGTAGTACATACAAGTATATACAATTACACACAGTATATACAAGTACACATACAAGTACACAGTATATACAAGTACACACAGTATATACAAGTACACACAGTATATATACAAGTAGTACACACAGTATATACAAGTACACACAAGTATATACAAGTACACAAGTATATACAAGTACACACAAGTACAAGTACACAGTATATACAAGTACACACAGTATATACAAGTACACACAGTATATACAAGTACACACAGTATATACAAGTACACACAGTATATACAATTACACACAGTATATACAAGTACACACAGTATATACAAGTACACACAGTATATACAAGTACACAGAGTATATACAAGTACACACACTATGTACAAGTACACACAGTATATACAAGTACACACAGTATATACAAGTACACAGAGTGTTTTTCTGTAGTGTTAAAGCCACACTGTGGTTTGTTTAATCCTTGAGTCTGACAGGAGCGACAGGAGCGACAGGAGCGACAGGAGCGACAGCGACAGGAGCGACAGGAGCGACAGGAGCGACAGGAGCGAGCGACAGACGAGCGACAGGGGCGACAGGAGCGACAGCGACAGGGCGACAGGAGCGACAGGGGCGACAGGGGCGACAGGGACAGGTCTGTGTCTCAGGTGAACGTGTCTCTGAGCTCAGGACAAACTGAATGGCTGAGGGGCAGACTGAGAGGGCGGGGCTGAGGGGGCGGGGCTAGGGGCTGAGTGGGCGGGGCTAGGGGCTGTGTTACCTATGGCGAGCTGAGCCGGGGTGCAGTTGAGGCGCTCGGCCACCTGGTGGAGCTCTGTGATCTTACTGATCTGCCTCTTCCCCTCGTCACTGCAGAGACGCTCCCTCAGCCACGAGTGACCCTGTAACCACGGCAACGCACCCGAGTCAGGGCTGTAACCACGGCAACGCACCCGAGTCAGGGCTGTAACCACGGCAACGCACCCGAGTCAGGGCTGTAACCACGGGACTAAACCAGGACTAAACCAGGACTAAACCAGGACTAAACCAGGACTCGGTCTTTAACGAGTGTCAAAAGGATAAAAAAAATTTCTGGATTCTCACACTGACTCAGGAATCTAACCCACAACCTGGAACATTACAGAAACCAACAAACCAATGGGGAGGCACCTGACACATGGTGGAGGGACCTGACACACCTGACACACGTGGAGGACCTGACACTTACGTGGAGGGACCTGACACACACGTGGAGGGACCTGACACACACGTGGAGGGATGAGGAGGGGACCTGACACACACGTGAGGGACTGACACATACGAGGAGGGACCTGACACACCTGACACACACGTGGAGGGACCTGACACACGTGGAGGGACCTGACACACGTGGAGGGACCTGACACATACGAGGAGGGACCTGACACACGTGGAGGGACCTGACACACGTGGAGGGACCTGACACACACGTGGAGGACCTGACACACACGTGGAGGGGACCTGGAGGGACTGACACACGTGGAGGGACCTGACACACACGTGGACACACACGTGGGGGACCTGACGTGGAGGGGACACACAGGGACCTGTGGAGGGACCTGACACACACGTGGGGGACCTGACACAACGGACCAGGTCTAAACCAGGGGACACCTGACACTAAACCAGGAGGGGACCACACGAGGACCTACACACGTGGAGGGGACCCTGACACACAGGTGGAGGGACCTGACACACTAAACCAGGAGGAGGGTCTAAACCCTAAACCAGGACACAGGTCTTCTGTGGTTGGTGTACCGATCTTGTGGTAAAGTTCTGGCAGGTGCAGCTCCACTCGCTCCCGGTGGAAGTAATGATACTCGGCCTGTTCACACACCGGGGCATCCAGGTTAAACTGACGCGCCACCGAGTACGCCTCCTGCAACATACACCGAGTACTGTTACTACTACTACTACTACTACTACTACTACTGCAGGACACCACGAGTACTGTTACTACTACTACTACTACACTACTACTACTACTACTACTACTACTACACTACTACTACTACTACTACAAGGACACCAAACACTGTTAACTACTACTACTACTGTGACGGATGCCGTCCTCGTTGTTTTTTTTCTTACCTCACCCCACCTCAGTTCCACCCTGGATCCGCCCTGCTGATCTGCCTCACCTGGTCCTACTGATCAGCGGGGGTATAAAAGCTGGAGTCAACCTGAGAAGTGGGAGGAGTGGATCCTCTGCTGCTGCGAGCTTTAGTTGTTCTTTTTTGTGTCTCGATCTACGTTTTTGTAATAAACCTCCTTCTTTTTTTTCACCTCACCACCTTCCCGTTTTGTTCCACACCAGGTTCATTTTAACATCTTTTTCAGTTACTTCACTCACCCAAACAGTGGGTTCGAACACTACTACTACTACTACTACTTACTACTACTACTGCTACTACTACTACTACATACTACTACTACTACTACTACTACTACTACTACTACTACTACTTACTACTACTACTACTACTACTACTACTACTACTACTTACTGACTACTTACTACTAACTACACTACTACTACTATACTACTACTAACTACTACACTAGACTACTACTACTTACTACACTACTACTACTACTACTACTACTACTACTACTACTACTACTACTACTACTACACTACTCTACACTACAAAACTGTACTACTACTACTACTACTAACTACTACTACTACTACTACTACTACTACTACACACCACGACACTACTACTACTACTACTACTACTACTACTACTACTACTACTACTACTACTGCAGGACACCACGAGTACTGTACTACTACTACTACTACTACTACTACTACTACTACTACTACTGCAGGACACCACAAGTACTGTTACTACTACTACTGTACTTACTACTATACTACAGGACTTACTACGAGTACTGTTACTATTACTACTCCTCCTCCTGCAGGACAGGAGTACTGCATCAGGAGTCAGTGTGGAGGTGCAGTTCTCACCATGATCTCCAGGGGGCTCCAGTGGGACGTTCCCCAGTACAAAGTCAAACCCTGATCCACCAGGAAACTCATGGCCCTGACCACCTCTGAAAAACACACAGGAACCAGGACTGAACCAGGACTGAACCAGGACTAAACCAGGTCTAAACCAGGTCTAAACCAGGACTAAACCAGGACTAAACCAGGTCTAAACCAGGACTAAACCAGGACTAAACCAGGACTAAACCAGGACTAAAAACAGGACTAAACAGGACTAAACAGGTCTAAAGGACAGGGTCTAAACCAGGTACTAAACCAGGACTAAACCAGGACTAAACCAGGGACTAAACCAGGACTAAAACCAGGACTAAACCAGGACTAAACCAGGGACTAAACCAGGACTAAACCAGGACTTAAACCAGGACTAAACCAGGTCTAAACCAGGACTAAACCAGGACTAAACCAGGACTAAACCAGGACTAAACCAGGACTAAACCAGGACTAAACCAGGACTAAACCAGGACTAAAACAGGACTAAACCAGAACCAGGACTAAACCAGGACTAAACCAGGACTAAACCAGGAAACCAGGACTAAACCAGGACTAAACCAGAACCAGGACTAAACCAGGACTAAACCAGAACCAGGACTAAAACAGGACTAAACCAGACAACCAGGACTAAACCAGGCTAAACCAGGAAACCAGGACTAAACCAGGACTAAACCAGGAACCAGGACTAAACCCAGGTCTAAACCAGGTCTAAACCAGACTGAACCAGGTCTAAACCAGGACTAAACCAGGTCAAACCAGGATTAAACCTAAACCAGGTCTAAACCAGGATTAAACCAGGTCTAAACCAGGTCTAAACCAGACTAAACCAGGATTAAACCAGGATTAAACCAGGTCTAAACCAGATCTAAACCAGGTCTAAACAGGATTAAACCAATCTAAAACCAGACTAAACCAGGACTAAAACCAGGACTAAACCAGGACTGAACCAGGACTGAGGAGGACAGACCTTCCATGGGGGCGCTGACGTCGCTGCGATTTGCAAAAACAATATCGACGTAATCCAACTGTAACCTGCAGAGGGAGCCCTTGAGACCTGCAACACAACAGAACCAGGTCCAAACCAGGTCAAACCAGGTCAAACCAGGTCTAAACCAGGTCTAAACCAGGACTAAACCAGGTCTAAACCAGGTCTAAACCAGGTCACAGGTTCTAAACCCAAACCAGGCTAAACCAGGTCTAAACCAGGTCTAAACCAGGTCTAAACCAGGTCCAAACCAGTCTAAACCAGGTCTAAAACTAAACAGTCTAAACCAGTCTAAACCAGTCTAAACCAGGGTCTAAACCAGGTCTAAACCAGGTCTAAACCAGGGACCAACTAAACCAGGTCTAAACCAGGTCTAAAAAACCAGGACTAAACCAGGTCCTAAACCAGGACCCTAAACCAGGTCTAAAACCAGTCTAAACCAGGTCTAAACCAGGTCTAAACCAGGTCTAAACCAGGTCTAAACCAGGACTAAACCAGGTCTAAACCAGGTCCGAACCAGGTCCAAACCAGGTCTAAACCAGGTCCAAACCGGGTCTAAACCGGGTCTAAACCAGGTCTAAACCAGGTCTAAACCAGGTCTAAACCAGGTCTAAACCAGGTCCAAACCAGGTCCAAACCAGGTCTAAACCAGGTCTAGGTGTGTACCTTCGATGATGTGTTTGCGGGACAGTCCTCTCTCCGTCTCAGCTCTGAAACAAACAGACTTGGTTGGATCCAGACTGTAAGGCTAACCACTCTGCCGCGTGTGCAGGCTGTACTCACTGTCCACCCCAGAAGATCTTTGTGGTGACCACGTAACTGGACCTTCTGCAGGAACCAGAGGAACATGACAAGAAAACACTGATGTGATTCTCGGTCTAGAGTCTAGAGTCTGGTTCAGTCCTGGTTTAGTCCTGGTTTAGTCCTGGTTTAGTCCTGTTTTAGTCCTGGTTTTAGTCCTGTTTGTTTTAGTCCTGGTTTAGACCTGGTTTAGCCTGTTTAGTCCTGGTTTAGTCCTGGTTTAGTCCTGGTTTAGACCTGGTTTAGTCCTGGTTTAGTCCTGGTTTAGTCCTGGTTTAGTCCTGGTTTAGTCCTGGTTTAGTCCTGGTTTAGTTTAGTGACTCACTTCCATGGCTTCCTCTTCAGGATGGACCCCAGTGTGCTCTCCGCCCTAAACACAGAAAAAATCGTCAGGTCCTCTGTGTGTGTCAGGTCCTCTGTGTGTCAGGTCCTCTGTGTGTCAGGGTCCTCTGTGTGTGTGTGTGTCAGGTCCTCTGTGTGTCAGGTCCTCTGTGTGTCAGGTCCTCTGTGTGTGTCAGGTCCTCTGTGTGTCAGGTCCTCTGTGTGTCAGGTCCCTCCTGTGTGTGTCAGTCCTCTGTGGTCCTCTGTGTGTCAGGGCCTCTGTGTGTCAGGGCCTCTGTGTGTCAGGTCCTCTGTGTGTCAGGTCCCTCCTGTGTGTGTCAGGTCCTCTGTGTGTCAGGTCCTCTGTGTGTCAGGTCCTCTGTGTGTCAGGTCCTCTGTGTGTCAGGTCCTCTGTGTGTCAGGTCCCTCTGTGTGTCAGGGTCCTCTGTGTGTCAGGTCCTCTGTGTGTCAGGTCCCTCTGTGTGTCAGTCCTCTGTGTGTCAGGTCCTCTGTGTGTCAGGGCCTCTGTGTGTCAGGTCAGGTCCTCTGTGTCAGGGCCTCTGTGTGTCAGGTCCCTCCTGTGTGTCAGGGCCTCTGTGTGTCAGGGCCTCTGTGTGTCAGGGTCCTCTGTGTGTCAGGGTCCCTCTGTGTGGTCAGTCAGGTCCTCTGTGTGTCATGTGTGTGTCAGTGTCCTCTGTGTGTCAGGTCCCTCTGTGTGTCCAGGCTCTGTGTGTCAGTCCCTGTGTGTCAGGGTCCTCTGTGTGTCAGGTCCCTCCTGTGTGTGTCAGGTCCTCTGTGTGTCAGGGCCTCTGTGTGTCAGGGCCTCTGTGTGTCAGGGCCTCTGTGTGTCAGGGCCTCTGTACCGTCCTGCGGCGTAAACTTCTGCTGTGTCGAACAGGTTCACTCCACTGTCATAGGCCAGAGTCAAGATCTGCTCCGCCTCCTGAAACAAGACCTGGTTTAGACCTGGTTTAGTCCTGGTCTAGTCCTGGTCTAGTCCCGGTCTAGTCCTGGTTCAGTCCCGGTCTAGTCCTGGTCTAGTCCCGGTCTAGTGGTCTAGTCCTGGTTCAGTCCTGGTCTAGTCCCGGTCTAGTCCTGGTTTAGTCCCGGTCTAGTCCCGGTCTAGTCCTGGTTTCAGTCCTGGTCTAGTCCCGGTCCCTGGTCTAGTCCCGGTCTAGTCCGGTCTAGTCCGGTCTAGTCCCGTCTAGTCCCTGGTCTAGTCCTGTCTAGTCCTGGTTTAGTCCCGGTCTAGTCCCGGTCTAGTCCTGGTTCAGTCCTGGTCTAGTCCTGGTTTAGTCCCGGTCTAGTCCTGGTTCAGTCCTGGTCTAGTCCCGGTCTAGTCCTGGTCTAGCCCGGTCTAGTCCCGGTCTAGTCCTGGTCTAGTCCCGGTCTAGTCCCGGTCTAGTCCTGGTTCAGTCCTGGTCTAGTCCCGGTCTAGTCCTGGTTTAGTCCCGGTCTAGTCCCGGTCTAGTCTGGTTCAGTCCTGGTCTAGTCCCAGTCTAGTCCTGGTCTAGTCCTGGTCTAGTCCCGTCTAGTCCTGGTTAGTCCCGTCTCAGTCCCGGTCTAGTCCTGGTAGTCCCAGTGGTCTAGTCCCGGTCTAGTCCCGGTCTAGTCCCGGTCTAGTCCCGGTCTAGTCCTGTACCTCGTCTGAGATCTGAGAGCCAAACGTCACCCAAGTCCCTGAAACAGAACCAGACCAAAGTGAGAATCGTAACCAGATCTGCAGATCCACTTTAAACAAAAAGACTCACCGAGACCGAGACAAGAAACACGAAGACCGGACTTCCCCAGACTCCTGAGAGACAAGAACAGGATCTGAACCAGACCAGACCAGACCAGGACCAGACCAGGACCAGACCAGACCAGACCAGGACCAGACCAGGACCAGGACCAGACCAGGACCAGGACAGGACCAGACCAGACCAGACCAGGACCAGGACCAGACCAGGACTGACCAGACCAGACCAGACCAGGACTGAACCAGGACCAGGACCAGGACTGGACCAGACCAGGACCAGGACCAGACCAGACCAGGACCAGATCAGGACCAGGACCAGGACCAGGACCAGGACTGAACCAGACCGGGACCAGACCGGGACTAGACCGGGACCGGACCGGGACCAGACCAGGACTAGACCGGGACTAGACTGGGACTAGACCAGGACTAGACCAGGACTAAGCCAAAACGAAACCAGGAGTTTTAATCAGTTGCCGTGACGACTGTAACAGCTTTGCGTTGACCTTTGACCTTTGTGCCGCTCTCTGATTGGTCGAGGATCAGAGGCGTCTGGAGTGCTGCGTTCTGATTGGCTCAGAGCCGCTGAGGTTTAATTAAACTGAAGCTTCATCAGCGACAGAAAATCCCCCCAGCACAACAACTGCCCCGACAACTGCCCCAAACTGCCCCAACTGCCCCAACAACTGCCCCGACAACTGCCCCGACAAACTGCCCCAAACTGCCCCAACTGCCCCAACAACTGCCCCGACAACTGCCCCAACTGCCCCGACAACTGCCCGACAACTGC
>NW_026571047.1:33489535-33511559 GCF_026225935.1 Boleophthalmus pectinirostris
TCAGACCCAAACATTTATTTTCTCGCCTGGTGAGAATTTATTTGAAAATAAATGTTTGGGTCTGACCCGCCTCAAGAGAGCAGAAGAAAAAAATTGTCTTCAGGTCAATGTGACCCCGAGGAGAGAGTGAGGGTCAAGTCTGAATGATCCAGTTCTGTTCTGGGTCTGAGCTTCTGCAGGAGACGCTTCATTTTTTAAACCAGCGGATGGAGCTGGAGAAACACCAACACTGTGTTGGAAATGTTACACACAAATGTTTTACACACAAATACACACACCTTGAGGCCTCATCCACACATCACCAGTTCAAACCCTCCTCGGGGTTTGAAGAACTTTTTGAGGACATTTTGAGTTAGTTGTGAGACTCACGTTGCTGTAGATCTGCTGCAGCGTGTCTCGGGCGTTGGACACAGACAGATCTGTGTTCAGGACAAACTTGAGTCCACTCGACGTCTCGTAGAAATGAAGTTTGTATTTACTGGTCTGGAACGAAAGAAACCCGTCCTTCCTGAAGAGAACTGGTCAAGGACTAAACCAGGACTGAACCAGGACTAAACCAGGACTAAACCAGGACTGAACCAGGACTGAACCAGGACTGAACCAGGACTGAACCAGGACTAAACCAGGACTGAACCAGGACTGAACCAGGACTGAACCAGGACTGAACCAGGACTGAACCAGGACTAAACCAGGACTGAACCAGGACTAAACCAGGACTAAATGTAAATGTATATAAAGTACAGATCCTGTTTGGAGACACATTGGTAATGACACGTCCTGTATTATTCATCATGTCTTGAACCTGTTCTGATCATATGTTCTTATTAAACAGGATACATGTCCAGGGGCGACATTTTACTGACGAAGGACCTGATGGAGAACAGCATCCCGTACATGAGTTTAAACTCCTGAAATCACAAACACAAAGAAAAATCACGGACAATAAACAACCTGAAGAACGACACGTGATCAGAATCTGAACACGCATTAAACAGAATCATGCATTAAACATAAATAAAGTGATGTTTTCTTGTTGCTGTGACCTCTTCTTTGGAGATGCCCGCCTGTTTTTTCCTGTTCCACTCGTTATAAAAAAGGCAGTTTCCATTTCGGTCGAAAATGTACAGATTATGAACAGTCATCTGTAAGAGAACAGAACATCACACTTTACACATGTTTACACTTACGGGCTTGTAGGAGTTTAAACAGGCAATTTTATGGAAGCCGAATGAAAAATAACCTCGTGCATATTCTGTAGATGTTAAAATAAAAGTTTCATCACGTGTATTTTCTTCATAAGCAGTAGAATAGTGTATAATCAGTGTTTTTTCTAAATTAGTCTCGGGCTGCAGTTTGTCTGATAATCTCGCTCTTATAATTAAAATTAACTGAGTACTGACGCATGGACCGTGACGTTATAACACTATGAAACCATAAATGCTCCATTATTCCATTTTAAAACCTTATTTTTGTGTTTTTATCGTAAAGTCCTGGAAACAGCGCCGTGTTTACCTTTGCTTCCTCTTCCACCGGAGCTGCCTAAACACGCATGCGCAGAACACGGAGCTGACAGAAAAATCATGGAATAAAAAATATTTATAAATGTCAAAAAAACTAATTATAGCGTTTGAAAAATAAAAAATACACAAAAAATGTCGCATTAGTTTAAGAATAATTTTTTTTCTTTTGACACGAGAGTTTAACAGCGGTCGTCTCTGCGCATGCGCCGTAGTACTGTTTAGATTGAATCAAAATGGCGGCCGCGGTGTCCATGATGTCGGGCTTTGGACCGAACATTTCTTCTCAAAACGAGCTGGTTCCGGACTGGACCCGCACGGAAGTCAGCACCGGGGTGAGTGCTAAACCTGCGGGACAGGTTGGGTTCGGGATCGGCTCGGTTTGGTCCGGTTTGGACGGTAAAAGTTTAAATCAGCGGCTGAATGAGACAGCACTTCTGCGGCACCGGAGGCTAAAGGCTAAAGGAGGCTAACGCAGAGAAGAACCGAACCGAGCCGAACCGAGCCGGGACAGAAAGAAGGAAAAACTAACCATAGACTTCTCAAATAACTCCGCGGTTATTTATTTAAAATAGTTTTTGTGAAAGGACCTGGCGCTTCTGTCGGTCACAAACCTCAACAAACTCCTCAGTCTCTGGGTCAGAACCCGACAGAACCCCCCGAACCCGACAGAACCACCCGAACCCCAGAACCCCCAGAACCGGACAGAAACCCCGAGCCCGACCCGACGGAACCCTGTTTAGATCCGAACTATTGATACATAACAGCGACATCACGATGGGGGCGTTCTACAAACGTCTCTGTGATTGAATGTTCAGCGGTTGCCATGGTGACACGAAGCATCATTTTAGCAAAAAACAGATGATCTGAAAACTCAAGAGAAAAATCCCCAAAGTGATTTAAATTTCACGTTTTCCTGCCTCTGTGATGGTTCATGGTTCATGTTCCTGTTTAAGAGTTTGATTTTGGACTAAACGTGAGCGTGGGGCTTTCTGGGACTTTATAAAAGTTTGATATTATTTGAGAGAGATTTGTTTAACAGCACAGATCAGATTGTGTTCAAACAAAACTCAGATTAAATTATTATTATTATTATTTTTTATTGAACCGTATTAAATCGTTTTGAAATCTATCTTATCGAATCAAAAGTGCTCTGTAGTGCGGCGGTGATCCTGGTCTTTTTCTTTGAGTGTTTTGTGTGGAACAGGTCACATGATCAGTGTGTCATGTTTTCAGACGACCATCATGGCCGTGGAGTACGACGGAGGAGTCGTGATCGGAGCCGACTCCAGGACCACCACAGGGTGAGAGGGACTGAGGGGACGGGGGCGAGAGGGGAGAGGGGGAGAGAGAGGGAGGGACGGGCGGGGATGGGGGGACCGGGGCGAGAGGGGGAGAGAGGGGGAGGACCGGGGCGAGAGGAGGGAGGACCGGGGCGAGAGAGGAGGGAGGGAGACCGGGGCGAGAGGGGGGAGGACCGGGGCGAGAGGGGGAGGGAGAGGGCGAGAGGAGGAGGGACGAGAGGGAGGGAGAGGGAGGGACCGGGCGAGAGGAGGGGAGGACCGGGCGAGAGGAGGGAGGGAGAGGGAGGGAGGACCGGGGCGAGAGGGGGGAGGACCGGGGCGAGAGGGAGGGAGGGACCGGGGCGAGAGGAGGGAGGGACCGGGGCGAGGGGAGGGAGGGACCGGGGCGAGAGGGGGGAGGACTGGGGCGAGAGGAGGGGGACCGGGGAGAGGGGGGAGGACCGGGGCGAGAGGGGGGAGGGAGAGGGGGAGGGAGGCGAGAGGAGGGAGGACCGGGGGAGGAGGGGGACCGGGCGAGGGGAGGGAGGGAGGGACCGGGCGAGAGGAGGAGGGAGGACCGGGGGAGAGGGGGAGGGACCGGGGCGAGAGGAGGGAGGGACCGGGGCGAGGGGGGAGGACGGGGCGAGGGAGGGAGGGACCGGGGGAGGGACGGAGGACCGGGGCGAGGAGGGAGGGACCGGGGCGAGAGGAGGACCGGGCGAGAGGAGGGAGGACCGGGGCGAGGAGGGACCGGGGGCGAGGGGAGGGAGGGACCGGGGCGAGAGGGGGGGAGGACCGGGGCGAGAGGGGGGAGGGAGAGGAGGGAGGACCGGGGCGAGAGGGGAGGAGAGAGGAGGAGGGGGAGGGAGGGAGGACCGGGGGAGAGGAGGAGAGAGGAGGGAGGACCGGGGCGAGAGGGGGGAGGGAGGGAGGGACCGGGGCCTGTTTGAGAGCGTGTGTGACCTTTGACCTTTGTGTTTCAGAGCGTACATCGCCAACAGAGTGACAGACAAACTGACCCCCATCCACGACCGGATCTTCTGCTGCAGGTCTGTCCCACACAGAACCAGAACACAGAACCACCTCACGTTCTAAAGCACCACAGAGAAACACACACTCAGGTTCTACTCAGGATCCACTGACACCACCTCCTCCAAACCGAGGACGAGGATTTCAGTTTGACTGTTCCCGGACTGTTCCCGGACTGTTCCCGGACTGTTCCCGGACTGTTCCCGGACTGTTCCCGGACTGTTCCCGGACTGTTCCCGGACTGTTCCAGGACTAATCTGGTCCTGAATCAGGTCTATAGAGAAAAATCCCACACACCGTCTTACAGACACTACAGGTTTGTCTGACGAAGGCCGAGTGCTGGAACGTTGCACAGTTTGTTCTCATAAATCTCAGTTTGCAGTAAAAGTGTGTGTGAGGTTCCTCTCTGTTCTTGGGCTGTTCCTTCTCCTCCGACGCACACATCTCTAGTACCTGATGTGTGAAGTTGTCGTTCTTTGATATCGTTGGCCTGGATCAGGTCTAAAAGTGAATCACAGCATTTCCACTCTGGTTCTAAATAAATGAATCTGAAGTCGGTTCTAAAGGTTCTGTCTCTGGTCCAGGTCCGGTTCTGCTGCAGACACCCAGGCCATCGCCGACGTCGTGTCCTATCAGCTCGGCTTCCACAGGTACGTGAGGAGAACACGGTCAGGAGAACACGGTCACAGTCAGGAGAACACGGTCAGGGTCAGGTCAGGAGAACACGGTCACAGTCAGGAGAACACGGTCAGGGTCAGGAGAACACGGTCAGGAGAACACGGGTCAGGAGAACACGGTCAGGAGAACACGGTCAGGAGAACACGGTCACAGTCAGGAGAACACGGTCAGGAGAACACGGTCACAGTCAGGAGAACACGGTCACAGTCAGGAGAACACGGTCACGGTCAGGAGAACACGGTCACGGTCAGGAGAACACGGTCAGGGTCAGGAGAACACGGTCAGGTGTCAGGAGAACACGGTCAGGGTCAGGAGAACACGGTCAGGAGAACACGGTCAGGAGAACACGGTCAGGAGAACACGGTCACGGTCAGGAGAACATGGTCAGGAGACACGGTCACGGTCAGGAGAAACACGGTCACGGTCACGGTCAGGAGAACACGGTCAGGTCAGGAGAACACGGTCAGGAGACAGGAGAACACGGTCAGGAGAACACGGTCACGGTCAGGAGAACACGGTCAGGAGAACACGCTCAGTCTATTTAAACTCCATACACTTTCACTAGAATCGTTTGGATAATTTGTGTTTTTGAGGAGGGAACATTAGAACTTTAGAACGTGACTTAAATCTCAGTCAGTTTGTGTGATTCAGGAGTTTTAATGTGGAGAGTCACATTCTGGTGTTTAAACGCAGAGTGTTTTTGTCATCTCAGTATCAAGTATCAGTATCGAGTATCAGTATCAGTATCAGTACAGAGTGTGTTCCTGTGTGTTGTGCAGTATCGAGCTGGACGAGCGCCCCCTGGTGGAGACGGCCGCTCACCTGTTCAAGGCGAGCTGCTACAGGTACAGAGAAGAACTGACCGCAGGAATCCTGGTGGCCGGATGGGACAGACGCCGAGGGGGACAGGTGAGACACGAGGGGGACAGGTGAGACACGAGGAGGACAGGTGAGACACGAGGGGGACAGGTGAGACACGAGGAGGGGGACAGGTGAGACACGAGGAGGGGACAGGACAGGTGAGGACAGGAGGGGGACAGGTGAGACACGAGGGGGACAGGTGAGACACGAGGAGGGGACAGGTGAGACACAGTGAGAGAGGGGGACAGGTGAGACACGAGGGGGAGGACACGAGGGGACAGGTGAGACACGAGGGGACAGGTGAGACACGAGGGGGACAGGTGAGACACGAGGGGGACAGGTGAGACACGAGGGGGGACAGGTGAGACACACGAGGAGGACAGGTGAGACACGAGGGAGAGGGGACAGGTGAGACACGAGAGACAGGGGACAGGGGGACAGGTGAGACACGAGGAGGGGGACAGGGGACAGGTGAGACACGAGGAGGGGACAGGTGAGACACGAGGAGGGGACAGGCAGGTGAGACAGGGAGACACGAGGACAGGTGAGACACGAGGAGGGGGACAGGTGATTTTCTCAGGTGTACAGTGTGTATTTTCAGGTGTACCGCGTGTGTATTTTCAGGTGTACTGCGTGTGTATTTTCAGGTGTACTGCGTGTGTATTTTCAGGTGTACTGCGTGTGTATTTTCAGGTGTACTGCGTGTGTATTTTCAGGTGTACTGTGTGTATTTTCAGGTGTACTGTGTGTATTTTCAGGTGTACTGCGTGTGTATTTTCAGGTGTACTGTGTGTATTTTCAGGTGTACTGCGTGCCGATCGGGGGGATGTTGGTGAGGCAGCCGGTGGCGGTCGGGGGCAGTGGGAGCACCTACATCTACGGCTTCATGGATTCGAACTACAAACCCAACATGACCAAAGAGCAGTGTATGGAGCTGACCGCCGCAGGTACCTGACACACCGCACCGCCGTAACACTGTAACACCCCACCGCAACACCGCACCGCCGTAACACTGTAACACCCCACCGCAACACCGCACCGCCGTAACACAGCACCGGCACCTTAACACTATAACACCACCGTAACACTGCCGTAACACAGCGCCAGCCCTGTAACGCTGCACTGCCGTAACACTGTAAATGGTAAATGGTCACATTTTTCTATAGCGCTTTTCCACCTTCAAGGCTCAAAGCGCTTTACAACAAGGAACCACTCACACATTCACACACCAGTGTACACAGACACTGTGGGCAAGGTGGGTTAAGTGTCTTGCCCAAGGACACAACGACAGCATTCATCTGTGGGAGCTGGAATCACACCAGACAACCTGTGGGTCAGTGGATTTGACCACTCAACCTGTGATGTTTTTGTCGAGAGCTGGAATCAAACCACCAACCTTCAGATCAGTGGGCGAATGCTCCACCAACTGAACTACTGCCACCCGTAACACCAAAGTGCCGCAACACTGTAACACCACCGCAACACAGCACCGCCGTAACACCGCACCAGCGCCACAACACCGCACTGCCGTAACACTGTACCGCCGCACGGCCATAACACTGTAACGCCGCAACGTCGTAGCACTATATTGCCGCACCGCCGCAACGTTGTAACACTGTAACACCGCACCGTCGCAACACTGTAACACAGCACCGTCGCAACACTGTAACACCGCACCAGCGCCACAACACCGCACTGCCGTAACACTGTACCGCCACACGGCCATAACACTGTAAGGCCGCAACGTCGTAGCACTATATTGCCGCACCGTCGTAACACTGTAACACCGCACCGCCGCAACACTGTAACGCCGCACCGTCGTAACACTGTAACACCGCACCGCCGCAACACTGTAACGCCGCACCGTCGTAACACTGTAACGCCGCACCGTCGTAACACCGAACCACTGTAACGCTGCACCGACACAGCACCGCCGCAACACTGTAACGCCGTAACAGTGCACCAGTGCCGCCCCGCCATAACATCGTAACACTGCACCACCTTAACACCGCACCACTCTATTGTTGTGTGTTTGTTGTGTGTTTGTAGTGCAGCTCTGACTCTGTTGTGTGTTTGTTGTTTTTGTTGTGCAGCTCTGACTCTGTTGTGTGTTTGTTGTGTTTGTTGTGCAGCTCTGACTTTTGTGTGTTTGTAGTGCAGCTCTGACTCTGTTGTGTTTGTTGTGTTGTGTGCAGCTCTGACTCTGTTGTGTGTTTTGTTGTGCAGCTCTGACTCTGTTGTGTGTGTGCAGCTCTGACTCGTGTGTGTTTGTTGTGTGTTTGTTGTGCAGCTCTGACTTGTGTGTGTGTTTGTTGTGTGTTTGTAGTGCAGCTCTGACTCTGTTGTGTGTTTGTTGTGTGTTTGTAGTGCAGTTCTGACTCTGTTGTGTGTTTGTTGTGCAGCTCTGACTGTTGTGTGTTTGTTGTGTGTTTGTTAGTGCAGCTCTGACTCTGTTGTGTGTTGTTGTGTTGTTGTAGTGCAGCTCTGACTCTGTTGTGTGTTTGTTGTGCAGCTCTGACTCTGTTGTGTTTGTTGTGTGTTTGTTGTGTGTTTGTTGTGCAGCTCTGACTCTGTTTGTGTGTTTGTTGTGTGTTTGTAGTGCAGCTCTGACTCTGTTGTGTGTTTGTTGTGTGTTTGTAGTGCAGCTCTGACTCTGTTGTGTGTTTGTTGTGTGTTTGTAGTGCAGCTCTGACTCTGTTGTGTGTTTGTAGTGCAGCTGTGACTCTGTTGTGTGTTTGTAGTGCAGCTCTGACTCTGTTGTGTGTTTGTTGTGTGTTTGTTGTGCAGCTCTGACTCTGTTGTGTGTTTGTTGTGTGTTTGTAGTGCAGCTCTGACTCTGTTGTGTGTTGTTGTGTTTGTTTGTGCAGCTCTGACTCTGTTGTGTGTTTGTTGTGTGTTTGTAGTGCAGCTCTGACTCTGTTGTGTGTTGTGTGTGTGTGTTCTGTTGTGTGTTTGTTGTGTGTTTGTTGTGCAGCTCTGACTCTGGCGATGGAGCGTGATGGTTCCAGTGGGGGTGTGGTGCGTCTGGCGTCCATCTCAGAGGAGGGAGTGGAGCGTCGAGTCATCCTGGGGAACCAACTGCCCAAGATCTCCACACACTGAACACCTCCCAACATCTCCAAAACATCTGAGGGTCTCTGAGGGTCTGTGAGGGTCTCTGAGGGTCTCTGAGCGTCTCTCGGGGCTTTAGTTCAGTTTGTACCTTTTGTTGTTGTTGTTGAATAAATTGCTCTTCTTTGTCACCAGCGTCTTGAGTTTTTTTCTGACCAATCACAGCGTCTCGTCGCCTCTGATCCCGCCCCCTCCTCACTGCTCATTGGTCAGAAACGGCGTCAGTCTGAACTCCTCCAACAGAGTCTCAACTTTCAAATGTTTCACAAGAAAATCTGATTTTACACAAGACCAGGACTGAACCAGGACTAAACCAGGACTGAACCAGGACTGAACCAGGACTGAACCAGGACTGAACCAGGTCTGAACCAGGTCTAAACCAGGTCTAAACCAGGACTGAACCAGGTCTGAACCAGGTCTGAACCAGGTCTAAACCAGGTCTAAACCAGGTCTAAACCAGGACTGAACCAGGTCTGAACCAGGTCTGAACCAGGTCTAAACCAGGTCTAAACCAGGTCTAAACCAGGACTGAACCAGGACTGAGACAGGATCTGTCTGGAGACTCTTGACTCTTGGTGGAACATGACAAAGTAAAAGTACTTTAACATAAAATACTTTTACTTGAGTACATGTGAGAGCAGGTGTGTGTACTTTCTACTGCAGTACGTTTTAGAACTGAAAAGTAAAAGTATTTTGATATTTGAAAGCTGCTCAAGTTTTATATTTAACACAAAAACAGGAATAAAAACATAAATCTGAACAATTCTGTATCAAAAACACAAATTAAGTTTTATTCGATCTCAAAATCTGACACACAAAGTACTTTTACAAACAGGTACTTTAATACTTTTACTCTAATATTTACTTGAGTATCACAGTCGAGTTTTTCCACCGATGCTCCTCAGTTTATATTTACACTATAGAAAAGCTGCAGCTGTTTGGTCCATGTCAGGGGGCGGAGTCAGGGGTTCAGGGGGCGGGTTTAGGGGGCAGGGTGGTTTTGCTGTTTCATTGACTTCTGTGTTTGACATGTCCTTCCTCTGAGAGTCACACTCCCCTGTGATTGGTCAGAGCCACCTGTCAGTCACACGTAAGGCCCGCCTCCAGATGTGAGTGACAGCGGCAGGAGCCAATCACGTCGCAGCGTCTCCGAACAAACGAACAGGAAGAACCAATCACAGAGTCCACTTCAGACACCTGCAGAGAAACAGGATTAAACCAGAACTAAACCAGGGTCTAAACCAGGACTAAACCAGGTCTAAACCAGGACTGAACCTGTGTGTGTGCGTGTGTGACCTGGTCTCTCGGTGTGTGTGTCGGTGTGTGTGTGACCTGGTCTGTGTGTGTGTGTGTGACCTGGTCTCTCGGTGTGTGTGTGTGTGTGTGTGTGACCTGGTCTCTCGGTGTGTGTGTGTGTGTGTGTGTGTGACCTGTCTCTCGGTGTGTGTGTGTGTGTGTGTGTGTGTGTGTGACCTGGTCTCTCGTGTGTGTGTGTGTGTGTGTGTGTGTGTGACCTGGTCTCTCGTGTGTGTGTGTGTGTGACCTGGTCTCTCGGTGTGTGTGTGTGTGTGTGTGTGACCTGGTCTCTCGGTGTGTGTGTGTGACCTGGTCTCTCGGTGTGTGTGTGGTGTGTCTCTGGTGTGTGTGTGTGACCTGGTCTCGTGTGTGTGTGTGTGTGACCTGGTCTCTCGGTGTGTGTGTGTGTGTGTGTGTGCGTGTGCGACCTGGTCTCTCGGTGTGTGTGAGTCTGTGTGTGTGTGTGCGTGTGCCGGTGTGTGTGACCTGGTCTCTCGGTTTGTATGTATGTGTGTGTGACCTGGTCTCTCGGTGTGTGTGTGTGTGTGTGACCTGGTCTCTCGGTGTGTGTGTGTGTGTGACCTGGTCTCTCGGTGTGTGTGTGTGTGTGTGTGTGACGTGGTCTCTCGGTGTGTGTGTGTGTGTGTCTGTGTGTGTGTGAGACCTGGTCTCTCGTGTGTGTGTGCGTGTGTGTGACCTGGTCTGTCGTGTGTGTGTGTGTGTGTGTGTGACCTGGTCTCTCGTGTGTGTGTGTGTGTGGTGTGGTGTGTGTGACTGTGGTGTGACCTGTGGTGTGTGTGTGTGTGTGTGTGTCTCGGTGTGTGTGTGTGTCGGTGTGTGTGACCTGGTCTCTCGGTGTGTGTGTGTGTGTGTGTGACCTGGTCTCTCGGTGTGTGTGTGTGTGACCTGGTCTCTCGGTGTGGTGTGTGTCTGTGTGTGTGTGTGTGTCGGTGTGTGTGTGTGTGTGCGTGTGTGACCTGGTCTGTTCTGTGTGTCGGTGTGTGTGACCTGGTGTGTGTGTGTCTGGTGTCTGGTGTGTGTGTGTGTGTGTGTGTGTGACCTGGTCTGGTGTGTGTGACTCGGTGTGTGTGTGGTCTCTCGGTGTGTGTGTGTCGGTGTGTGTGACGTGGTCTCTCGGTGTGTGTGTGTGTGTCGGTGTGTGTGACGTGTCTCTCGTGTGTGTGTGTGTGTGTGCGTGTGTGACGTGGTCTCTCTCGTGTGTGTGTGTGTCGGTGTGTGTGACGTGGTCTCTCGGTGTGTGTGTGTGTGTGTGCGTGTGTGACCTGGTCTCTTGGTGTGTGTGTCGGTGTGTGTGACCTGGTCTCTCGGTGTGTGTGTGTGTGCGCGTGTGTGACCTGGTCTGTCGGTGTGTGTGACTCGGTGTGTGTGACCTGGTCTCTCCGTGTGTGTGTGTGTGTGTGTGTGTCGGTGTGTGTGTGACTCGGTGTGTGTGACGTGGTCTCTCGGTGTGTGTGTGTCGGTGTGTGTGACCTGGTCTCTCCGTGTGTGTGTGTGTGTGAGTCGGTGTGTGTGTGACTCGGTGTGTGTGACCTGGTCTCTCGGTGTGTGTGTGTGTGTGTCGGTGTGTGTGAGTCGGTGTGTGTGTGACTCGGTGTGTGTGACCTGGTCTCTCGGTGTGTGTGTGTGCGTCGGTGTGTGTGACCTGGTCTCTCGGTGTGTGAGCAGACACTTGGTGCAGCAGTATCGCCCTCCGCAGGTGGTGCAGGTGTAGTGCGACGGGAAACCGCAGACGCAGCAGAAGGAGCGGGGCGGCAGCGAGGAGGGCGGGGCCACGGCCGACAGGTAGTTAGGCTCCGCCCTCTCCGACAGGTTCTGCAAACAACATCACAGTGTGTCAGGTGTGTGTCAGGTGTCCTCCCGTGTGTGTCAGGTGCCCTCCCGTGTGTGTGTCAGGTCCCTGTGTGTGTGTGTGTGTGTCGGGTCCCTGTGTGTGTGTGTGTGTGTGTCGTGGTCAGGTCCCTGTGTGTGTGTGTCGGGTCCCTGTGTGTGTGTGTGTGTCCCTGTGTGTGTGTCCCTGTGTGTGTGTGTGTGTGTGTGTCTGTGTGTGGGTCCCTGTGTGTGTGTGTCGGGTCCCTGTGTGTGTGTGTGTGTGTGTGTGTGTGTCCCTGTGTGTGTGGGTCCCTGTGTGTGTGTGTGTCAGGTCCCTGTGTGTGTGTGTGTCAGGTCCCTGTGTGTGTGTGTGTCAGGTCCCGTGTGTGTGTGTGTGTGTGTCGGGTCCCTGTGTGTGTGTGTGTGTGTGTCAGGTCCCTGTGTGTGTGTCAGGTCCCTGTGTGTGTGTGTGTGTGTATGTACCTCTTCTTCCAGCAGGGCGCTGAAGTTCTTCCTGAACCTTTGTTTGAAATGATCTCCACGAGTTTTCCTCCTCCTCTTCTCTACAACACAGACCAGAACTAGACCAGGACTAGACCAGAACTAGACCAGAACTAGACCGGGACTAGACCGGGACTAGACCAGAACTAGACCAGAACTAGACCGGGACTAGACCGGGACTAGACCAGGACTAAACCAGAACTAAACCAGGACTAAACCAGGACTAAACCAGGTCTGGACCAGGACTAAACCAGAACTAAACCAGAACTAAATCAGGACTAAATCAGGTCTAAACCAGGTCTAAACCAGGTCTAAACCAGAACTAAACCAGGACTAAACCAGGACTAAACCAGGACTAAACCAGGACTAAACCAGGTCTAAACCAGGACTAAACCAGAACTAAACCAGAACTAAATCAGGACTAAATCAGGTCTAAACCAGGTCTAAACCAGGTCTAAACCAGGACTAAACCAGAACTAAACCAGGACTAAACCAGGACTAAACCAGGACTAAACCAGAACTAAACCAGGACTAAACCAGGACTAAACCAGAACTAAATCAGGACTAAATCAGGTCTAAACCAGGTCTAAACCAGGTCTAAACCAGGACTAAACCAGAACTAAACCAGGTCTAAACCAGGTCTAAACCAGGACTAAACCAGGTCTAAACCAGGTCTAAACCAGGACTAAACCAGAACTAAACCAGGTCTAAACCAGGACTAAACCAGAACTAAACCAGGACTAAACCAGGACTAAACCAGGACTAAACAGGGTTCAGACCTGGTTCCTCGGTCTCGCTGAAGGCCGGCAGTCGAGCGGTGGGTCCAGGAGGAGGAAGAGACGACAGAGGGTCGTCCTGGAAACACAAACACACAAACAGTTGTATCAGTATCTTCGTTCTGATTGGTCGGTTCTTAAAGTTCATATTTTGATTTAAATGTTACGTCCAAACCCCAGGGTCATGAAGAGCAGGTCACAGGTCAAAGGTCAGAGAGAGAGAGGGGGGGGTCACACTTTCACACACAAACTGAACCGGAGCCAGAGTCCGGGAACACTGACCTCTGACCTCTGACCTCCCCCTCTGACCTCCCCCTCTGACCTCTGACCTCCCCCTCTGACCCCCGACCCGTCCTCTGGTCCTGACCTGGAAGTTGTCCTTCTCCAGAGCCTCGAGTTGTCGGGTCAAACGTCGCTGCCTCGTGGCCTCGTCCAAAACCCTCCTCTGCCCCGCCTCCACGCGAGCTGTCGACCAATCAGGAGAGAGACGAGAGTGAGAGAGGACACAGCCAATCAGGAGAGAGAGAGAGGACACAGCCAATCAGGAGAGAGTGAGAGAGGACACAGCCAATCAGGAGAGAGGACACAGCCAATCAGAGAGAGAGAGAGACACAGCCAATCAGGAGAGAGAGAGAGAGGACACAGCCAATCAGGAGAGAGGAGAGAGAGGACACAGCCAATCAGGAGAGAGGAGAGAGAGGACACAGCCAATCAGGAGAGAGGAGAGAGGAGACACAGCCAATCAGAGAGAGAGAGACACAGCCAATCAGAGAGAGAGAGAGGACACAGCCAATGAGAGAGGACACAGCCAATCAGGAGAGAGGAGAGAGGACACAGCCAATCAGGAGAGAGGAGAGAGGACACAGCCAATCAGAAACGGTCATTCTGGCCTCAGTGTTTATTTTTGGTTCTTTTTTTCGCGGGTCAAATTTTAATCTGTAGAAAGTGAAATCTGAAATAAAATAAACTCATTTAATTTATCTAAAGTTTCCATAAAACTCTGATCTGTTCTGTTGTTGTGTTTTCGACTGAACTAAAGTTAAAAACAGCTGAGAAACACCTGGAAACTACCACTTGATGACATCACAAGGTGGAGCAGAGCGTTTAATAAAGAGTCACTCAAACATGTGAATGAAACAAACACGAGTCCAGCTCTGAGAGTGACGAGGAACAACACAACAACAAAACACAACAACAGAACAACACAACAGAACAACACAACAACAGAACAAAACAAAACAGAACATTAGAACATGATTTAAACGTCACAGAGTTCGGTTTGTTTTTCTGTTTCGGGTTTTTCGGAGCTGAACAAACAGAACCGCGGAGTTTGGGTCTGAACAGCCCCGGTTTATCTCAGGTCATGTTTTTGTGCTGGTTTTAAGGTGTTTTTGTCATGTTTTTGTCATGTTTTCGTGGTGTTTTGTGCTGTTTTGTTCGGACTCACCGGAGCTCTTCTTCTCCAGCACCATGGCGGCGGTACGGCGGCTGCGCAGGGACACGGGGACAAACGCGAAGCGGCTTCACTTGTGTGTTCTGTTTTTAAAAAAATATTATTATGGTAATTTTTTGTACTGTTATTATCATTATTTTATATATATACATATATAGTATAACTATAAAATAATAATATTAAATGATAATAAAATGTTTTTGTTTTTTCCATATTTTTATTCCATTCCAAAGTTCACGCATATTAACAAAACAGAAACAGAAAGAACAAAAGTAGAACTACAAAAATACATCAATAAAATGTGTTAAAAAAGAAAGAAAAGGAGGTTTCCCACATAGCAAAAAATATCCGCGGCGGATCCGCCCGGAGATTCGCGGCGGATCCGCAGAACGGATCCGCATCGGTCACTTGCACATCGCCGCGGATCAGCAACGGAATCGCGCGGGATCCGCGGCGGAGGCGCGGCTGATCCGCTGCGTGTCTCGCGGATTCGCCCAGGACCCGTTTTGGATCCGCTTTCAGAACCGGGTTATCTGCCCCGGATCTGCCGCGGATCTGTTTATTGTGTCGTTCGGAGCCTAAATATGTTTCAGATTTAATACTGATCCACTTCCTGCTGACCTAAAAACACCAGCAGCATTTGTGTTGTAATTGTACATAAAACTTTTACAGCAACTATTAAAACTAGGATATAAAGGCTTAAATTTAAAAACATAAACTTAAACAATGTCAGAGTTGGATCAGTGAAATCCTCCTGTCACTAAATCTCATTAGTTAAGAAAAAAAGAAACTTTTTTTTTTTTTTACATTGTGAACAATATTTATTTAAATCATTAATTATAAATCTTAGGACATGAATAATTATTATTAATGTTATAGGACTTATAAATATAAACCCTTTGAGTTAAACAATGCTTCATTCTTAATATGAAAATGACAATTTACAGTTTTTACTAAAAACAGTTCAAGTTAAGCAAAGTTTTTTTTTTTTTTTAAATGGCAAAAAACAAATCTAAGTTCTATGAGTAAAAGCCTGGACAGATGAGTGCAGCCGAACCAAACTGTAAAACTCAAACTGAACCTGTGTTTCCACCACAGAACAATTACACACATGGTTGTTCTTCTAGACTGTGAAGTGTGGAGCTTCAGAGCCTCTGTCTTTAACTTCAGTCTGAGGCAGATGTTTTGAGGCAGATGTTTTGAGGCAGATGTTTTGAGGCAGATGTTTTGAGGCAGATGTTTTGAGGCAGATGTTTTGAGGCAGATGTTTTGAGGCAGATGTTTTGAGGCAGGCAGATGTTTTGAGGCAGATGTTTTGAGGCAGATGTTTTGAGGCAGATGTTTTGAGGCAGATGTTTTGAGGCAGATGTTTTGAGGCAGATGTTTTGAGGCAGAGGTTTTGAGGCAGATGTTTTGAGGCAGATGTTTTGAGGCAGATGTTGGTGCAGTGAGTCTGGTTCCTCTTCAGTTCTTCTGGTGAAGATCCAGTCTGTCAGTGTTCAGCTCTGAGCTTCCCTTTTCTCACAGCATCTGAAATGACTCCAGTGAGAGTTAAACTCCTCATTACTCCTCTTGTTCTTGTGAGGAGTGTGGGTTCAGGTTTGTGAAGAACATTGTAAGTCCTGACAGTGGCTGTGTGATGTGAACATGAAAGGTGAACACTTGATTGGAGAGATGCACTTACAGAGGGTCAGTCTGTAAACTCCACCACAGCAGCTTCTGAAAGAAACAATCTGCACAACAACAGCTGTGATTATAATGTGCAGATGTTTAGTTCTGAAAGTGAATAAAAGAAGGTTAATACAGTAAACTTACAGAGGATCTGCCTCTACATCCCCACCAGAGGGAATCCTGTAAAACATCAAATAAGAGAAACACAAATATCAGTTTGGATCATTTCAGGCCCCAGTGTTTAACACAAGTGCAGTATTTACCTCCAGAGGGTCTTTATCAGGCCCTTATCTTCTTATTAACCACAGTAGATTCTGAAACACACATGAAAAACATGGTTTAACTCAGAGGAAATACTTCAGCGCAGTAAAACTGAACTCTTTTGTTTTAGTTTGAGCCTGAGTTTGAACATGAGACGTATTTCACTGCTGTTAATACACAATACTCGACTACATTTACTTTTACCACAACATTTCAAATATAATCATCAGTTTATGATGTGTTCATGATCAATATCAGTGTCATTTACATGTGACACATTAGTGTTCATGTCAACATCTCACTGAAAGTCTGAAGCCCCGTCTCAAGTCCCAGAACAGAAAGTTAGAGACAAAGTCAGATCTGACTCCAAACTAAATCTTCACTGTCACAGAAACCATGAAAAGTACTGACTCCAGATCAGAAGGACAGAGATGGAGACACTCAGCAGAAGGACAGAGTCCTGATGGAGACACTCAGCAGAAGGACAGAGTCCTGATGGAGACACTCAGCAGAAGGACAGAGTCCTGATGGAGACACTCAGCAGAAGGACAGAGTCCTGATGGAGACACTCAGCAGAAGGACAGAGTCCTGATGGAGACACTCAGCAGAAGGACAGAGTCCTGATGGAGACACTCAGCAGAAGGACAGAGTCCTGATGTCATCTGGGAAAAACAACATCAGTTTTGAGTTGTTATTTAACGTTAGCTGTTGTTAAAAGTTGTGCTTTTTATTACGTTAAATTATTGTGTTAAATTATTGTATTAAGGCAGTGACATGATGCACTTTAGTCTCAACTCAACAGTCAAAACTCTAGTCTACACAAATAATAATGATGATCTGTGGTTAAAAACACAACCAGATCAGACACCTGTGTCACCGTCGCTCCACAGCCGTCACAAGGTCACACAGAGCATGTCACAGTCACACACAGTCACACAGTCACACGGTCACACGTCACACAGTCACACATGACACACGAGTCACACATGTTACAGTCACACGTAACACACAAACACACACACACACATGAGTCACACATAAACACACACAGTCACACATGTCACACAGTCACACATTACACATTCACACATGTCACACATGAGTCACACATGTAAACACACACACACACAGTCACACATAAACACACACAGTCACACATACACACAGTCACACATGTACACACAGTCACACATGTAAACACACACAGTCACACATGTCACACATGTCACACATAAACACAGTCACACATGTACAGTCACACATGTAAACACACAAACACACACAGTCACACATGTAAACACATAAACACACACAGTCACACATGTAAACACACACAGTCACACATGTAAACACACACAGTCACACATCACACAGTCACACACAGTCACACAGTAAACACACACAGTAAACACACACAGTAAACACACAAACACACACAGTCACACATGTAAACACACACAGTCACACATAAACACACACAGTCACACATGTAAACACACACAGTCACACATGTAAACACACACAGTCACACATGTCACACAGTCACACACACATGTAAACACACACACACACAGTCACACATGTAAACACACAAACACACACAGTCACACATGTAAACACACACAGTCACACATGTAACACACAACACACACAGTCACACATCACACAGACACATGTAACAAACACACACAGTCACACACACATAAACACACACAGTCACACATGTAAACACACACAGTCACACATGTCACACAACACAAACACACACAGTCACACATGTAAACACATAAACACACAGTCACACATGTAAACACATAAACACACACAGTCACACATGTAAACACATAAACACACAGTCACACATGTAAACACATAAAACACACACAGTCACACATGTAAACACATAAACACACACAGTCACACATGTAAACACATAAACACACACAGTCACACATGTAAACACAAACACACACAGTCACACATGTAAACACATCACACAACACACATAAACACACACAGTCACACATGTAAAACATAAACACACAGTCACACATGTAAACACACATAAACACACACAGTCACACATGTCACACAACACACATAACACACACACACACACAACACACACACAGTCACACATGAACCACACAGTCACACATGTAAACACATAAACACACACAGTCACACATGTAAACACACACAAACACATGTAAAACACACACAGTCACACATGTAAACACATAAACACACAGTCACACATGTAAACACATAAACACACACAGTCACACATGTAAACACATAAACACACACAGTCACACATGTAAACACACACACATGTAAACACATAAACACACACAGTCACACATGTAAACACATAAACACACACAGTCACACATGTAAACACACACAGTCACACATGTAAACACATAAACACACACAGTCACACATGTAAACACATAAACACACACAGTCACACATGTAAACACACAAACACACACAGTCACACATGTAAACACATAAACACACACAGTCACACATGTAATATAACGTTAACGTTATGTACATTAATCATGACTCATACAATTCACTTTTAAACTATTTCTTCCAGTTAAATCCGCGGACAACAGGTGGATGTTGTTTCTTTCTCTCAGGTTCTGATCACGGCTCATGAGTCAGTGACGCGTCCGCGCAGCGAATCTGAACCGGTTTAGCCGCGGATCCGCGCATTGACAGAACAAATCATTGTGTCAAAAACAAAGTGTTGTGTTAAAAGTGCGTTCACAGTGCGGATCTAAGATGATTTAACCGCAGATTCTCTCTGTAACAGCAGCTCATCCAAGGGTTAGAGTTACAACAGTCAGAAAGTGAAGACGGAACAAATACGCAGCGGATCCGCAAAGCGGACGGACTGTGGGGCGGATCCTGATGCTGGTAGAAGAAGGAAACTCACCTGTTGTCCGCGGATTTAACTGTAAGTAATAGTTTAAAAGTGAATTGTATTAGTCATGATTCATGTACATTGTGACGTCTGTACGTGTGTGACTGTGTGTGTGTGTGTGTGTGTGTGTGTGTGTGTGTGTGTGTGTGTGTGTGTGTGTGTGTGTGTGTGTGTGTGTGTGTGTGTGTGTGTGTGTGTGTGTGTGTGTGTGTGTGTGTGTGTGACTGTGTGTGTGTGTGTGTGTGTGTGTGTGTGTGTGTGTGTGTGTGTGTGTGTGTGTGTGACTGTGTGTGTGTGTGTGTGTGTGTGTGTGTGTGTGTGTGTGTGTGTGTGTGTGTGTGACTGGTGTGTGTGTGTGTGTGTGTGTGTGTGTGTGTGTGTGTGTGTGTGTGTGTGTGTGTGTGACTGTGTGTGTGTGTGTGTGTGTGTGTGTGTGTGTGTGTGTGTGTGTGTGACTGTGTGTGTGTGTGTGTGTGTGTGTGTGTGTGTGACTGTGTGTGTGTGTGTGTGTGTGTGTGTGTGTGTGTGTGTGTGTGTGTGACGTGTGTGTGTGTGTGTGTGACTGTGTGTGTGTGTGTGTGTGTGTGTGTGTGTGTGTGTGTGTGTGACTGTGTGTGTGTGTGTGTGTGTGTGTGTGTGTGTGTGTGTGTGTGACTGTGTGTGTGTGTGTTGTGTGTGTGTGTGTGTGTGTGACTGTGTGTGTGTGTGTGTGTGTGTGTGTGTGTGTGTGTGTGGTGTGTGTTGTGTGTGTGTGTGTGTGTGTGTGTGTGTGTGTGTGAGTGTGTGTGTGTGTGTGTGTGTGTGTGTGTGTGTGTGTGTTGTGTGTGTGTGTGTGTGTGTGTGTGTGTGTGTGTGTGTGTGTGTGTGTGTGGTGTGTGTGTGTGTGTGTGTGTGTGTGTGTGTGTGTGTGTGTGTGTGTGTGTGTGTGTGACTGTGTGTGTGTGTGTGTGTGTGTGTGTGTGTGTGTGTGTGTGTGTGTGTGTGTGTGTGTGTGTGTGTGTGTGTGTGACTGTGTGTGTGTGTGTGTGTGTGACTGTGTGTGTGTGTGTGTGTGTGTGTGTGTGTGTGTGTGTGTGTGTGTGTGTGTGTGTGTGTGTGTGTGTGTGTGTGTGTGTGTGTGTGTGTGTGTGTGTGTGACTGTGTGTGTGTGTGTGTGTGTGTGTGTGTGTGACTGTGTGTGTGTGTGTGTGTGTGTGTGTGTGTGTGTGTGTGTGTGTGTGTGTGTGTGTGTGTGTGTGTGTGTGTGTGTGTGTGTGTGTGTGTGTGTGTGTGTGTGTGTGTGTGTGTGTGTGTGACTGTGTGTGTGTGTGTGTGTGTGTGTGTGTGTGTGTGTGTGTGTGTGTGTGTGTGTGTGTGTGTGTGTGTGTGTGACTGTGTGTGTGTGTGTGTGTGTGTGTGTGTGTGTGTGTGTGTGTGTGTGTGTGTGTGTGTGTGTGTGTGTGACTGTGTGTGTGTGTGTGTGTGTGTGTGTGTGTGTGTGTGTGTGTGTAACTGTGTGTGTGTGTGTGTGTGTGTGTGTGTGTGTGTGTGTGTGTGTGTGTGTGTGTGTGTGTGTGTGTGTGTGTGTGTGTGTGTGTGTGTGTGTGTGTGTGTGTGTGTGTGTGTGTGTGTGTGATGTGTGTGTGATCAGTTTTGACGAGTGCAGCAGCAGCTGATGTGATGAAGTGAGGTTGGGTGTCGAGACAACTGCATCTCCTGAGGTAAATCTCAATCTAAATACTATTTTTATATATCGTTGTAACTCTGCTCTGTGATCATTTGTCTCTTGAAGTTTTCCCCTCGACTGTGGAGCCGCTGTGACTCCGGTGTCTCAACTGGTTGTGTTTTTAACCACAGATTTTTATTATTATTATTATTATTATTATTATTATTTGTGCAGTGTGACTCTTAAGACTAAAGTACAGTCATGTCGGTGCCTTAATACAATAATGTAAAGCATAACTTTTAACAACAGAACATTAACTAATCAACCAAAACTTATATTGTTTTCCCCAGACGACAGCTCTTCTGCTGAGTCCCCATAAGGACCTGCACACTGATCACAAGTAAAAGTTAAGTTTTAAGAATAAGATATTTGTTCACTCTCCTCTGTCCAGGCTTTTACTCATATGACTTATATTTGTATTTTTGCTTTTTTTTAAACTTTGCTTAATATGAACTATTTTAGTAAAGATTGCAAATTGTAATTTTCATTTTTAGAACAATGCATCGGTTCACTCAAAGGGCAGACGGTCCTGTACCGTTAATAATAATGACTCATGTTCTAAGATTTGTAATAAATGAATAAAATAAACATCGTTTACATTGTAAAAAATCTGCTGCTTCTTTTGTTAAATAATGAGATTTAATGTTAGATTATCACTGATCCAACTTTGAGTTGTTGAGGTTCATGTTTTTAAATGTAAATGTATGTATATGTGGTCCCAGTTGTCTCAGCGCACCCAGCTTCAGGACCATGCGTTGTGTTTGGTGATGTAAGAGGTTGTGGTAGGTGTGGTGCGGGGAGAAGGACCACAACAGACACAGCGGTTCTTTTTGATTGTGGAATGGGGTACAGCCAGTGTATTTATTTGATGAGTTCCAATAGTGATAACAGGTGTTTCGTACAGTTGCTTGGCTCATGGGACCTTACGGAGTGAGGGCAGAGAGAAGAGGCCGAGAGGCGCCTGCGCAGCCTCTTCACGCTGCCGCTACGGTGGCTGCACTTGGACATGGGCCAAAAACAACAAAAAACAGTAACTGCGGCCTCGACAAGTAAACAAAGTACAGGAGCACCACCTAGTGGTCACTCCCTTACATAAACATCTACATCCTGGGTG
>NW_026571047.1:33512059-33519559 GCF_026225935.1 Boleophthalmus pectinirostris
TGGGCAGAACAGGTGTTTTATTCATCCCATTGTTCAGGCAAAAAGAGAGGAGTGACTGTCCTAGTACATCGACAGGTGAACTTTATTCCACATTCACAAAGACCCTGAGGGAAGGTATTTTATGGTAAATGGGGAAATCGATGGAGTGCAGGTTTCTCTTTTCAATATTTATGCTCCTAATGAGGATGAACCAACATTTATTCATAAAATATTTGACAAAGTGCTTCAAAGGAGTGTTGGCATCTTTCTACTTGGGGAGACTTCAGTTGTTTGATGTCACCACATTTGGACAGAGCCGAGCTCTAAAAGTCCAGTGTCTCACATGAGTAAAGCTCTGAAACGTTTAACAACTGAACTAGGACTGATAGATGTTTGGAGAAGCAGGTTCCCCAGGGTCAGAGACTTCACCTTCTACTCACATCGACACTCCTCTTACTCTAGAACAGATCTCTTCTTCACCTCTAAAACTGAAGAATATAGAATAGTGAATATCGATATCTTGCCAGTTACTCTGTTGGACCGAGCACCTCTAGTAGTTACATGGGATTTGGGACAGACACCAAAAACTAAATATTGGAGAATGAATGCTTCACTCTTAAATGAGAGGGAATTTAGCATTTTTTAAATATTGAAGTGGACTTTTATCTAGAACAAAATTCTCCTCCTGCGATATCACCGCTCATATTATGGGACTGTGCCAAGGCTTACATGAGAGGTCGTATAATATCATTCACTAGTGCTGTGAAAAAGAAAAAAGAGGCCAGACAGCTTGAACTGGAGGTTAAAATAAAAGAGCTAGAGGATAAACATAAAAAATCTCAATCAGCTGACCTGCTTGGTGATCTGAAAAATCCTGCACAGAGAAGTTGACAGCTTGATTACTGAAAAAAATAGAGGGCAGTTTAAGATTTACTAAACAAAAGTACTATGAAAATGGCAACAGGGCAAACAGGCTGCTGCCGATGAGGCTTAAAAACTAATATGGTACAAAAATTAAAATCTCCTCAAACAGTAATTACCAAACCAGACAAAATCACAAATTGCTTGGCAGACTATTATAAATCCCTGTATAAAAACTCCGACACATGTAAAGATGACAACTTAATATCAGATTTTTTGGATAATATTGATTTAAAAACTCTCCCAGAATCATCAGCAAAACAATTAGATGAACCAATTACAGAACAGGAAATTCAACAGGTGATTTCAAATCTAAAAGGTAATAAAAGCCCTGGCCCTGATGGCTTCATTAATGAATTTTATAAACAATTTAAGGAAAAGGTGTCCCCTTTATTACTACAAGCTTATCACCAGGCATTAAGGTCTGGAACCACGGCGCCTTCCTGGAATCATGCTACAGTTGTTGTAATTCACAAAGATCCTGCAACATGTCAATCATACAGATCAATATCATTACTTAAGACTGATTTGCAGATTCTTACAGCAGTTTTAGCCAAACGGCTCAGCAAAACAATTACAGAAATTATAAACCCGGACCAAACGGGGTTTATAACAGGAAGGCACTATGGTGACAATGTGCAGGCTGCAAAATCTGATGTCCTTTTCCAAAACTAAACAAGATGAAGCAATGATCCTGTCTTTAGACGCTCAAAAGGCGTTTGACCGTGTGTCTTGCCAATATCTGAACCACACCCTGAAAAGATTTAAATTCAGCCAAATTTCATTAAATGGATACAAATTTTATATTCTAAACCGTTAGCGGCCGTAAAGGTAAACGGTACAATGTCCAATAGATTTTCACTGGAACGTGGCTGTAGACAAGGTGCTCACTGTCGCCCCTGCTGTTTGATTTAAGTATTGAACCTTTGGTGCAACTAATCAGAGATGAGGACGATATTTGTGGAATTTCAGTAAACGGAGAAAAACATAATCTGTCCATATATGCAGACGACGTGCTGTTGTATTTATCCAAACCTGTAACAACTGTTCCCCATTTAATGAAACTAATCAGTAAATCTGGTCATTTTTCAGGTTACAAAGTCAATATTGACAAAACATTGGCAATGGATATAGTGGGCAACATATCACAAACCTTTAAGGACCAGAGTGGATTCAAATGGCCAAAAGAAGGGATAAAATATCTCGGTGTTCAGATTCCCCCGTGTCTAACAGGACTGTAGGACGTAAACTATAAGGTGGTAATACGGAAAATTCAAAAAGATGTAGATCTGCCTCTGTCTCTGTCGTATAGAGAGTTTATGTATGAATGTGTTACCAAGACTCCTGTACCTTTTTCAGATGCTGCCTATAAATATCCCCAATTCTACATTTGATGAACTAGATAAGCTTTTTTCTAAATTTATATGGCAAAGCAAACGCCCAAGGATCAAGTTGCAAACTTTAAAATGATCAAAATCACAAGGAGGATTTGCAGTTCTGAACTGTAAACATTATTTTTGGGCAGCTCAGATGAGACTTTGGTTGTTTGGATGCAGGACTTGTCTCACACTCAGTGGCTCAATATTGAAAAAGGTTTATGTGATTGTGTATTGGGGACTCTGCCTTTTTCAAGTGTTCCAGTTAAAGATGTGCGGGTGGGTGAATGGACCAGGGTGACATTGAAGATCTGGTGGAAAATAAGGCAGTCAGTTGGTCTCCCAAAAGAAATGTCAGTTCTTTCAGACATCTCCTCCCTCCAGGGCTTTGTTCCCTCTCTCATGGATGTGGGCTTTAAAACTTGGTCACCTTTGGTATTAGTAAACTATTCCATGTTGTGGGGAGTGGTTGTTTGAAGTCCTTTGAACAGTTGAGGGATCAGTTTCAGCTTCCCTCTTCAGATTTCTTCAGATACCTACAGCTAAGAAGTTTTTTTGACAAAACACAAAAGAATGGAAGAACATTTTAGAACCGTCACTTGTTGAGGAACTGCTTTTAAAACTACAACAGGGCAACAGACTTCAAAAACAATAAGTCTCTTTTACAAAGCATTTTCAAGTTTGAATAATAATACTTTAAATATAAAGGAGAGATGGGAGGCTGAGACTGGTGCTCAAATGACTGATGAGAAGTGGGGAGATGTTTGCACTGAAGCCCACCTGGTGACAAACTCTGGTCTGTGGAGGGAGTTTAAATGGAAAGTAATCAACAAGATTTTTCAGGACACCAGAGATCACAGCTAAAATAAATCCTGTAAATCCTGACACCTGCTGGTGAAACTGTGGTGCTCACCTAGGAACTCACACTCACAGATTTTGGACTTGTCCAAAGATCTTTCTGTTCTGGAGTGATGTTTTTGCAGCTCTCAATACAGTGTTTCAGCCATCATTTGTTAAAGAACCACAGCTCGCCATTTTAGGGTTAATCCCAGAAGGTTTTGGAGGAAACCATAAAAAATATCTCTTAAGAATTTTACTAACCGCTGCACTTAAATGTATAACTATGAAATGGTTGTGCCCTGACCCGCCCACTTACCATATATGGATTGAAAAGGTGAGAGATTCATGGGATGGAGCAAATCACTTATTCCTTCAGAAGTAACAGAGAGCTCTTCATTAAGAGATGGAGTCCCATGTTTGCTCTTTTACTCCAACAAGTTTAGCATGTCTTATTTTTATTTAATTAGTTTATTTTACATTCATTTATTTACTTATTTTTATGATGATTATTATTATGGTTTTGTTTTGCTTTTTAATCTGTTATTATTATTATTATTATTATTATTATTATTATTATTATTATTATTATTATTATTATTATTGTAAATGTATAACCTCCTAAGTCATTGTTATTGTTTTGTTCTTTTTCTATATACTGTAGGGAAAGATGCCTGTTCAGGGCTGCTTCCCCCCCATTCTGATAGAATCCACAAACCAGGAACCTAGAGAAGTCGGTTCTGCCTGACTGCCTCTTGGTATTTACAACCTCAAGAGAACCGATCTTCGGTGCTTCCACACCTCCCTTCCCCACGCCAGTGGGACATGAATCAGAATGGGGAATTGACATGGCTCTGCTAAAGTGATAAGGACTGTTAAATAATGACTTTCTTTATTGTGCTTGAAGAAACAGACCCACATCATCTACATACCCAGACCATCAGGCGCCAAGGTTTGGACCGGTTAAAACCGCGGTGGACTGTGGTTGCCACTTTTGGACACTAGAGAAGGACTGGATTAAACGCATCTCGATAAACTAGTTAAAAATGTTTTTAACTGTGTTCTATATAAGGCTCATGTTGATACAAGACAAATATGCCACATTGCTTAATTCATGTGTTCATAGTCTCTTGTGTGTATTTCATGTCATGTTCCCACGGAAGTATTTACGGTAACTTCACGGCGTGTTTTCGGACAGATATACCTTTGATTTATTTGTATGAATCGTTGGCTAATGTTAATGTAAACAGTTAGTACCTGAATGTGGGAAGTTATCAATTTAATATTTGCAAATGATATTTGTACGGGGACCAGTTCAGCTCAGACGCGGGCGTGCCTTAAATTTGCATATAACAACGCCCACCAAGCGCACTGACCAAAACGAAGCCAAAAAACTCCGCTTTCGCTTCGCTTCGCATCAGGCTTTTTCCACTACGCATCGCGCTTTCCGCCTTGCCTCCAAGGCGAAGAGGACCAGGGAAGACGGCCGGTCGGAGAGACCCAGGGGGAGCTGTAACAGACCTGGAGTCGCACCTGCCGAGAGCTGAGGACCAGAGCCGGTGAAGGAGGCGTGGACCGCCCTGCCCGAGCACCGTCATCACGCCGCTGCCTGCCCGTGCGCACGACCACCGCCGAACCCCGCCATCGCCGCATTCCACACGGACCGAGAACAACATCGCCAAGTCAGGCTGTTCAGAAAAATGAATAAGGGTTGGCTGAGCTAAACTGGCAAGCGCCCGACGCCATAACTTTAACCCCGTTTTAATAACTACCTCAGGTTGTTAAAATCGGTGCTTTAATGTTACGTAACCAGAACTTGGAAGCTGGTGTCTAGTTATTGTTTGTTAATAAACCACACAAAGGAATTTGCTGGTTTCAGTGATTTTTCTTAAAGTTATCATCAGGTCACTTTTTCGGGTACGTTCCCTTCAGATTGATTTAATTGATAAGTTGTTGTTGTCGCATATGGTTAAGTTTGATTCGGTCAGAATCTGGTGCCCCGCAAATGTATAATTTCAATAATTCGTCAAAAGCTAAACCACATGCTCAAACACGCACATCTTACAACACGTTAAATCGCATTTTCTCCTACAAAACTAATACTGATACATGTGCATTGTCTGTTTTAACATATAAGTAACCGGCTTTTGTAACTGACCATAATGCACAAGCTGTGATATCTTAAACTTCATAAAAACTAAGTAAAAAAAAAAAAAACATCTGCCTCAAAACATCTGGTTCAGACTGAAGTTAAAGACAGAGGCTCTGAAGCTCCACACTTCACAGTCTAGAAGAACAACCATGTGTGTAATTGTTCTGTGGTGGAAACACAGGTTCAGTTTGAGTTTGAACAGTTTGGTTCGGCTGCACTCATCTGTCCAGGCTTTTACTCATAGAACTTAGATTTGTTTTTTGCCATTTAAAAAAAAACAAAAACTTTGCTTAACTTGAACTATTTTTAGTAAAAACTGTAAATTGTCATTTTCATATTAAGAATGAAGCATTGTTTAACTCAAAGGGTTTATATTTATAAGTCCTATAACATTAATAATAATTATTCATGTCCTAAGATTTATAATTAATGATTTAAATAAATATTGTTTACAATGTAAAAAAAAAACTGTTTATTTTTTTTCTTAACTAATGAGATTTAGTGACAGGAGGATTTCACTGATCCAACTCTGACATTGTTTAAGTTTATGTTTTTAAATTGAAGTCTTTATATCCTAGTTTTAATAGTTGCTGTAAAAGTTTTATGTACAATTCCAACACAAATGCTGCTGGTGTTTTTAGGTCAGCAGGAAGTGGATCAGTATTAAATCTGAAACATATTTAGGCTCCGAACGACACAATAAACAGATCCGCGGCAGATCCGCGGCAGATAACCCGGTTCTGAAAGCGGATCCAAAACGGGTCCTGGGCGGATCCGCCGCGGATCCGGGCTTATTTTGACGGATCCACGGCGGAGACGCGACTGATCCGCCGCGAATCTCCGGGCGGATCCGCCGCGGATATTTTTTGCTCTGTGGGACATTTTCAGCGCGGGTCTCAGGCTGGACTTGACTGGATCGAGGGAAGCGTGGTTTGACTGTGGCTGATCTGATAATGAAATCACGCAAAACCATAATTGACGTTTTCACGTAATAACGTGAAAATATCATGAAATAACGTGATAAATGCTTATCACGTAATAACGTGATCATTTCATATCACGTTATAACGTGAAAAATATCACGTTATAACGTGAAACTTTTCACGTAATTACGTGATACTGAGCCAAAATATTTTTTGGGGAGTGAGAGCAACACACCACCGTAAACACACCACCGTATTATTCTGACGGAAAATTCAACAAAAAACGAACCGACACACGAAGAAGAAGAGGCCGCCATGTTGGGACTGGACACGGAGCGTTGCGGCCGCCATGTTGGGACTGGACACGGAGCGTTCTGCGGCCGCCATGTTGGGACTGGACACGGAGCGGTCTGCGGCCGCCATGTTGGGACTGGACACGGAGCGGTCTGCGGCCGCCATGTTGGGACTGGACACGGAGCGGTCTCCAGAAGAATCACTCAGAACTTCACAAAAGTCACGTTTCACTTTTCCACAGGTTTGACATTTTGTCCCGACACAAACTGTGTGGATGTGTTTTATACAACAAATCAGAAATATGTATGTTCAGAAATAAAACTTTTATAATAAATCACAGAGCTGCTGTAGACGCCCTCATGTGGACACTAACCTGTACTACACAACACACTTTATTCACCTCAAAACTGATTTAAACTATTTATTTATGAACGATGACGACTGACATCAGAGGACTGGAGTTTTGTGTCATTTGTGTTTAGTTTTGTGAGTTTAAATCTCTTTTATTACAAATATAAACTTTGTGTTTCGACACCAGATGTGTTTTTTGTGTCAGTTTCATTGTCGGTGTAAAAATGCAGAAACAAAAAGATTCAGTTCTAACGGTTCAGGTTAAATCTCCCGTCGCTCTAAACTCTGTCCTGCTGTTTCCGTCACATGTTTAACTCACAAACCTGCACATTTAACACGAGTTCTTCTCTCAAACTGAAAACACTCTGTTCCACCTGGTGATGTCATCATGTGGTGATACAGGAAGTGCTCCACTGTGTTTTTAAACTCCACACACCTTCACTAGAATCACCTGGATCTGTGCGTTTAAATTATTTCCATATCCACAGTTTATTTCATCATCATTTATTGATAAACTTTGAGTTTCATAGAAAACTTGAATGGAATCACTGCTGTGACCTCTGACCCCCGGTGCGGGTCAGGGGTCGATGGTCGGGCCGTTGCCAGGGCGACAGATGGAGACAGCAGCATCAGGACCAGACTTTGAAATGGACCTGGACCCGGTCTA
>NW_026571047.1:33537059-33542059 GCF_026225935.1 Boleophthalmus pectinirostris
TGGTTAAAGGGCAAAGGTGAGGAGCGTCTGATGTTTGAGTCAATAATGTTTTATCAGAAAAGTCCACAAACGTCTGGATCTTTGGTCCTGCACCAGGTTCTTCCTCGCCTCAGTTTTGGTTCCAAGTCCAAGTGTTGTTGTTTTTTTCCAGTTGGTGAAGTTTTTCTGAACGTTTGTGTTGAAGCTTCAGACAAAACGCAACAAAAATAAAACGTCACACAGAAAATCTTCGTTCTGTAAATTTGAGCTGATTTCAACCAGAACTGACTAAATTATTGGCCTGAGAAATGATTTTACGACTCTCTGGATTTGTTCAAGCTCACTCGGTCTGGACCTGGACTAAAGCACAGGGTTCCCACGCTCATGGAAGTCCTGGAAAAGTCCTGGAATGTTAGTGTGTGTTTAGTGTTTCTGTTTTGTTCTGATTCTTTGTGAACGTCTTTAGTTTAAACAGACGACAGTAAACTCACCGAGGATTTAAAATGTTCAAAAACTATCATCTCAAACCAGAAGGAGAGAGGAAAGATTTAACGTTTCAGATTTACACTCAAACTCTGATCTGTTCTACACATGGAGGTGCTGGAAAGTCCTGGAAAATTCACTTTAGTCATGAAAAAGTCATGGAAAAGTTTGGAAATGTCAGTGAAAAAGAAGCGGAACTCTGAACCAGGACTGGACCAGGACTGATTTGGGTCTGGAGCGGGTCTGGAGCGGGTCTGGAGCGGGTCTGGACCGGGTCTGGACCGGGTCTGGAGCAGGACTAAATCAGGTCTGTGTTATCGGTGTTTATCAGAGTGAGACTCGTCTAAAGTCCAGTCGTGTTGAAATCTGAAATCAGGTCAAATTCCTCTGAGCCCAGGGGCTTTAATACTTTAAAAACTCTAAATACTCCACCCACTGCAAGTACTTTCACCAACTGCAAGTACTTTGAGGGAGCGCGGTACTTTGAGGGAGCGCGGTACTTTGAGGGAGCGCGGTACTTTGAGGGAGCGCGGTACTTTGAGGGAGCGCGGTACTTTGAGGGAGCGCGGTACTTTGAGGGAGCGCAGTACTTTGAGGGAGCGCAGTACTTTGAGGGAGCGCAGTACTTTGATGCTCTGTACACATACTTGTTGTCGGTGTCGGTGACTTGTGGACGAGGCCTCAGTGTTTCTGTTGTTGGTTTTTCTTTAGCTCCAACTGGTGGTTTAAAAACTGAAGTGTCTCCTGCAGAAGGACACAGACGGAGACACAGACGGAGACACAGACGGAGACACAGACGGAGACACAGAGACAGACACACAGACGGAGACACAGAGACGGAGACACAGAGACGGAGACAGAGACACACAGAGACGGAGACAGAGACACACAGAGACGGAGACACAGACACACAGAGACGGAGACACAGACACACAGAGACGGAGACACAGACACACAGAGACGGAGACACAGACACACAGACACAGAGACACAGAGACACACAGACGGAGACACAGACACAGACAGAGACGGAGACACAGAGACGGAGACACAGAGACGGAGACACAGAGACGGAGACACAGAGACAGAGAGACACAGAGACGGAGACACACAGACACACAGAGACGGAGACACAGACACAGACACAGAGAGACACACAGACACAGAGACACAGACACACAGAGACACAGACACACAGAGACACAGACACAGATGGAGACACAGACGGAGACACAGACGGAGACAGACGGAGACACAGACAGGGACAGGGACAGAACTGGTCTGTGACTCTGAGATCATCACATGACAGAAGAAGAAACACAGACTCATAAAAACAAGTCTCAGTCTGTTGGACATAAAGTCAAAGACAAAAACACAAAACACGACGAGAAAAACTGAGAAAATCTAAGTCAAATCCTCTCGGCGACCGTGTTCCTGCAGTAGTAGTATTTGTAGTATTTGTAGTATTTGCAGTATTTGCAGTAGTAGTAGTAGTACTTTGTGTATTTTTCAGGATGGGGGCGACGGTGTTCGTGCAGTAGTAGTGTTTGCAGTAGTAGTAGTAGTACTTTGTGTATTTTTCAGGATGGGGGCGACAGTGTTCGTGCAGTAGTAATGTTTGCAGTAGTATTTGCAGTAGTAGTAGTAGTACTTTGTGTATTTTTCAGGATGGGGGCGACGGTGTTCGTGCAGTAGTAGTGTTTGCAGTAGTATTTGCAGTAGTAGTAGTAGTACTTTGTGTATTTTTCAGGATGGGGGCGACGGTGTTCGTGCAGTAGTAATGTTTGCAGTAGTATTTGCAGTAGTAGTAGTAGTAGTACTTTGTGTATTTTTCAGGATGGGGGCGACGGTGTTCGTGCAGTAGTAGTGTTTGCAGTAGTATTTGCAGTAGTAGTAGTAGTACTTTGTGTATTTTTCAGGATGGGGGCGACGGTGTTCGTGCAGTAGTATTTGCAGTAGTAGTAGTAGTACTTTGTGTATTTTTCAGGATGGGGGCGACGGTGTTCGTGCAGTAGTAGTTTTTGCAGTAGTAGTAGTAGTACTTTGTGTATTTTTCAGGATGGGGGCGACGGTGTTCGTGCAGTAGTATTTGCAGTAGTAGTAGTAGTACTTTGTGTATTTTTCAGGATGGGGGCGACGGTGTTCGTGCAGTAGTAGTGTTTGCAGTAGTATTTGCAGTAGTAGTAGTAGTACTTTGTGTATTTTTCAGGATGGGGGCGACGGTGTTCGTGCAGTAGTAGTGTTTGCTGTAGTATTTGCAGTAGTAGTAGTAGTACTTTGTGTATTTTTCAGGATGGGGGCGACGGTGTTCGTGCAGCCTCTGGACCTGGTGAAGAACAGGATGCAGTTGGCCGGACAAGGAACCAAAGCCCGAGAATATAAAACCAGCTTCCACTGTCTCCTCTCCATCCTCAAGAACGAGGGGGTCAGAGGGGTCTACACCGGGTAAGACACGGGGTCAGAGGGTCAGAGGGGTCAGAGGGGTCACCCGGGTAAGACGAGGGGTCAGAGGGGTCAGAGGGGTCTACACCGGGTAAGACACGGGGTCAGAGGGGTCTACACCGGGTAAGACACGGGGTCAGAGGGGTCAGAGGGGTCAGAGGGGTCTACACCGGGTAAGACACGGGGTCAGAGGGGTCAGAGGGGTCTACACCGGGTAAGACACGGGGTCAGAGGGGTCAGGGGTCAGAGGGGTCAGAGGGGTCTACACCGGGTAAGACGGGGTCAGAGGGGTCTACACGGGGTCAGAGGGGTCTACACGGGGTCAGAGGGGTCTACACGGGGTAAGGGTCACACGGGGTCAGGGGTCAGGGGTCTACACCGGGTAAGACACGGGGAGGGTCAGAGGGGTCACACCGGGTCAGAGGGGTCAGAGGGGTGACGAGGCCCCGCCCCCCTCCCCCGTACGCTGTCCTGGTTTTGACAAACACAAATCTGGTCACACTGACCTGTATTCACCTGAGTCATGTCTTTTAATCCAACACAAGTTGAACCACATCAGCGACACAAGAGCTGGAGTTTTATCTTCACTTAGTTTATGTAAATTAGTGATGTGGTTTTAAGTTTTGTTTCTGTGAGATTTGAACAAAACTGAATTAAACACATTATAATGTCAAACAGCTGATGTGGATCTAGAGTCGTTATGTTTATATGTCGTAAAGTTGAGTTTATTGATGCAGATTAGTGCAGATAGAAATAATAATGATGATAATTTTAATAGAAAAACGTTAATGATTAATCGATAATCGATCGTTAATTCTTCCGACGATCGAGTAAGAACATTTCATCTAAAGCCCGTCTCTACTGTGAAATAAATATAATGAAATATTAAGGACGTAACAAGAACTGAAATATTGTGATATCGTATCGTCAAAAGTCTCACAATAATATCGATAATATATAATCAAATATTTGTTTAAGTTCAGGTTTTACACAAGTTACAGTTTATAAACATCAGAACTACATTTCCCATGATTCACTTCAGCGCAGACGACATGAACAAACATGTTTGGACTTGAATTTTTAGGATTATGACGGAAATAATTCACACCAAAATCATGTCGGGATTTTAAAAACAAAAAAGTGTCACATCTACATTCAAAATATCTAAATATTAAAATATCTAAATATCTAAATATTAAAATATCTAAATATCAGCCTCTGCAAAATGTCACAGTAAATATTGAACCCAGAGATTTGGATCCATGTTAAATATAAAACCACAGAAACACTGCAGCCGGTTCTGGTCTGGTTCTGGTCTGGTTCTGGTCTCTGAGCCGGTTCTGAGCCGGTTCTGGTCTGGTTCTGAGCCGGGTCTGGTCTGGTTCTGGTCTGTCGTCAGGCTGTCGGCGGGGCTGCTCAGACAGGCCACCTACACGACCACACGTCTCGGCATCTACACCATCCTCTTCGAGAAGATGACCTCCTCCGACGGACGCCCACCAAACTTCTTCATCAAGGTCTGACAACGCACCTGACACACACACACAGCACCTGACACACACACACACACCACACCTGACACACACACACAGCACCTGACACACACACACACACACACACGCACTGACACACACACACACAGCACACACAGCACCTGACACACACACACAGCACCTGACACACACACACACAGCACCTGACACACACACACACAGCACCTGACACACACACACACAGCACACACACACTGACACACACACACACAGCACCTGACACACACACACACAGCACCTGACACAGCACCTGACACACACACACACAGCACCTGACACACACACACACACACACACTGACACACTGACACACACACACACAGCACCTGACACACACACACACACAGCCCCTGACACACACACACACAGCACCTGACACACACACACACAGCACCTGACACACACACACACACACCTGACACACACACACACAGCACCTGACACACACACACACACACAGCACCTGACACACACACAGACACACACACAGCACCATGACACACACACACACACAGCACTGACACACACACACACACACACACA
>NW_026571047.1:33544559-33549559 GCF_026225935.1 Boleophthalmus pectinirostris
TGTGTTTCAGGGTTGTGTGTAGTGTGTCGTGTGTCATGTGCCGTGTGTTGTGTGTTTCAGGGTTGTGTGTCGTGTGTTGTGTGTTCATGTGTGTGTGTGTGTGTGTGTGTGTTGTCAGGTTGTGTGTTTCAGGGTTGTGTGTAGTGTGTGTCATGTGTGTCATGTGTCATGTGTGTGTGTTGTGTGTTTCAGGGTTGTGTGTCGTGTGTTGTGTGTCATGTGCCGTGTGTTGTGTGTTTCAGGGTTGTGTGTTTCAGGGTTGTGTGTGTGTAGTGTGTTGTGTGTCATGTGTCGTGTGTTGTGTGTTTCAGGGTTGTGTGTCATGTGTCATGTGTGCCGTGTGTTGTGTGTTTCAGGGTTGTGTGTAGTGTGTTGTGTGTCATGTGTCGTGTGTTGTGTGTTTCAGGTTTGTGTGTGTGTGTCATGTGCGTGTGTTGTGTGTTCAGGGGTTGTGTGTAGTGTGTCATGTGTGTGTGTTGTGTGTTTCAGGGTGTGTGTGTGTGTGTGTCATGTGCCGTGTGTTGTGTGTTTCAGGGTTGTGTGTCGTGTGTCATGTGTGTGTGTGTGTGGTGTGTTGTCGTGTGTTGTGTTGTGTGTCATGTGTTGTGTGTGTGTGTCGTGTGTCATGTGCCGTGTGTTGTGTGTTTCAGGGTTGTGTGTGTCGTGTGTTGTGTGTCATGTGTGTGTGTGTGTGTGTCATGTGCCGTGTGTTGTGTGTTTCAGGGTTGTGTGTCGTGTGTAGTGTGTCATGTGCCGTGTGTTGTGTGTTTCAGGGTTGTGTGTCGTGTGTCATGTGTCGTGTGTTGTGTGTTTCAGGGTTGTGTGTAGTGTGTCGTGTGTCATGTGCCGTGTGTTGTGTGTTTCAGGGTTGTGTGTCGTGTGTCATGTGTCGTGTGTTGTGTGTTTCAGGGTTGTGTGTCGTGTGTTGTGTGTCATGTGTTGTGTGTAGTGTGTCGTGTGTCATGTGCCGTGTGTTGTGTGTTTCAGGGTTGTGTGTCGTGTGTTGTGTGTCATGTGTGTGTGTGTGTGTTGTATGTGCTGTGTTGTGTGTTTCAGGGTGTGTCGTGTGTCGTGTGTCATGTGTCGTGTGTTGTGTGTTTCAGGGTTGTGTGTCGTGTGTGTGTGTCATGTGCCGTGTGTTGTGTGTTTCAGGGTTGTGTGTTGTGTGTATGTGTCGTGTGTGTGTGTCATGTGCCTGTGTTGTGTGTTTCAGGTTGTGTGTTGTGTGTCATGTGTGTGTGTGTGTGTTGTGTGTGTTTAGGGTTGTGTGTCGTGTGTTGTGTGTCATGTGTTGTGTGTGTGTGTCGTGTCATGTGCCGTGTGTTGTGTGTTTCAGGGTTGTGTGTGTGTGTGTGTGTCGTGTGTCGTGTGTAGTGTGTCGTGTCATGTGTCGTTTGTGTTGTGTGTTTCAGGTTGTGTGTCGTGTGTCATGTGCCGTGTGTTGTGTGTTTTCAGGGTTGTGTGTCGTGTGTGTCATGTGTCGTGTGTCATGTGTCGTGTGTTGTGTGTTTCAGGGTTGTGTGTCGTGTGTCATGTGTCATGTGTTGTGGTGTTGTGTGTGTCATGTGTTGTGTGTTGTGTGTTTCAGGGTTGTGTGTCGTGTGTCATGTGCCGTGTGTTGTGTGTTTCAGGGTTGTGTGTGTGTGTCATGTGCGTGTGTTGTGTGTGTTTCAGGGTTGTGTGTGTGTGTGTGTGTCGTGTGTCATGTGTGTGTGTGTTGTGTGTTGTCAGTGTTGTGTGTCGTGTGTCATGTGCCGTGTGTTGTGTGTTTCAGGGTTGTGTTCCGACCATGGCTCGGGCGTTGGTGGTGAACGCGGCGCAGCTCGCCTCGTACTCTCAGTCCAAACAGGCTCTGCTCGACTCAGGTCAGTCACAGGGTCAAAGGTCACACTCAGGTCAATTTAAACTCAGATAAAGCACAAAATAAAATTTACTAAACACAAAACTCCAGTCCTCTGATGTCAGTCGTCATCGTTCATAAATAAATAGTTTAAATCAGTTTTGAGGTGAATAAAGTGTGTTGTGTAGTACAGGTTAGTGTCCACATGAGGGCGCTCTACAGCAGCTCTGTTTCATCTGGGGAAACTTACTGCTATAAAAGTTTTATTTCTGAACATAAAAGTCCAAAGCAGCTCTAACAAAACAGATGCACAGTTGTCACGTTTACATGAAAACTTTAATCGTGAATAAAACTGAATTCCTCTTTAAAAGAGGAAGTAAGTGTTTGGTTTATTGTGATTTTAAAGTCGAATGAATTTCGTTTCTGGATCATGTTTGTTCTTGTTAAAATAATGTGGGTGTTTCGGTTCATGATCGTTGTGTCGTCCTTCTGACACGAGTCAGAACATGGTCACTGCTCCACAGACTCGGAGGAGGAAGAGCATCTGCCATTTCTCTGAATATTACAGCAGTGATGTTTGAACGACGTTTGAATGATGTTTAAGCGATGTTTGGTGGAGCTCAGCAGAGACGTCCGCTCTGGTTCCTGAAGTCCGTGTTGCGGGACCAGGCGGGGGCGCTGTTGAGCTCCAGTGTAAAACGGTGAGTGTGACTGTGGCGCCCCCTCTGTCTGTCTCAGGGTACTTCGGCGATGACATCCTGTGCCACTTCTGTGCCAGTATGATCAGCGGCCTCGTCACCACCGCCGCCTCCATGCCCGTCGACATCGTCAAGACCAGGTCTGTCCCGGTCCTGATTTAGACCTGATTCTGTCCCTGGTTTAGTCCCGGTTATTCCAGACTCTGAATTAACTTGTCTCTGTGCAGGATCCAGAACATGAAGATGATCGACGGGAAACCAGAGTACAAGAACGGACTGGTGAGTGACAAGGTCCTAGGGTCCTGGTTTGGTCCCTGGTTTGGTCCCTGGTTTGGTCCCTGGTTTGGTCCCTGGTTTGGTCCCTGGTTTAGTCCCTGGTTTAGTCCCTGGTTTGGTCCCTGGTTTAGGTCCCTGGTTTGGTCCCTGGTTTAGTCCCTGGTTTGGTCCCTGGTTTGTCCTGGTTTTGGTCCCTGGTTTGTCCCTGGTTTGGTCCCTGGTTTGGTCCCTGGTTTGTCCCTGGTTTAGTCCCTGGTTTAGTCCCTGGTTTCCCTGGTCCTGGTTTGGTCCCTGGTTTGGTCCTGGTTAGTCCTGGTTTGGGTCCCTGGTTTGGTCCTGTTTAGTCCCTGGTTTGGTCCCTGGTTTAGTCCCTGGTTTGGTCCCTGGTTTAGTCCTGGTTTGGTCCTGGTTTGGTCCCGGTTTGAGTCCGTCTGTGGTGTGTGTCTTGCAGGACGTCCTGGTGCGTGTGGTGGGGAAGGAGGGCTTCTTCTCGTTGTGGAAAGGTTTCACTCCGTACTACGCTCGGCTCGGCCCTCACACCGTCCTCACCTTCATCTTCCTCGAGCAGATGAACCGCCTCTACAAGAAATATGTGCTGGACCCTTAGAAACGCACAAACACACACACACACACACACACACACACAACACACACACACACACACACACACACGACTCCCGACGACCAGGACCTCTACACACAAACACACTCTGAAGTCTCTGGACGTAGAACCATGTCCACTGTCAAACTGTCACACGAAACTTGAGTCTGGTCCGGCTCTGGTCCGGCTCTGGTCCGGCTCTGGTCCGGCTCTGGTCCGGCTCTGGTCCGGCTCTGGTCCGGCTCTGGTCCGGCTCTGGTCCGGCTCTGGTCCGGCTCTGTCACTCATGTCCAGGACTCGAGCTGAACGGGGCTTTCACTCATTTCACTCAAACACACTTACCGTCACACAAGTCAAGATTGTCTTAGGAATTTTTCCTTTTTCCTCTTCGTAGTTTGGGTATTTTTTTAGGTTGCAGATTTGACTTCCTGGTTGTAAATCTTGGCATGACACCAGGGAATTCCAGAACGGTTACCATAGCGACCCGCAGCACAGGATTATCTGATCAACAGTTATTGAGGAAACCACTTTAAACATGATGTCAACAGAATAAAATGTCACAGAAATGTGATTCTTGTGTAAATTGAGCTGAACTTTTGGTCAGAATTCTCCCGGCGTGACGTCGTGATGTTGGCCGCGTGACGTCAGCGGCGCGGGACTCTCACGTTCAGTTTTTCTTCACAAAGTTCTTGTTGATTTGTGTAAAAACTAAACAAAGCCCAAAACAGAATCTGCCTCTCAGTCTTTAAGGACGCGCAGAGACTCAAAACACATTTTATTTCCTCTAAACTCTAAACGGATCCAAAAGTTTCTGTATCTGCACATGTTTTTAGTTCTGTGCTCCAGACGTCCAACCAGAATATTTGGGAGCAGATCTCCTGATCCAGCAAATGTTTCGATATGTGCCGATATCCGATACCAGTATCGGATCGGTGCAGCCCCACGACGCACACGTCCTGGACCCACCTCTGCTTCACAAACAGCCCACAGGTCCAGACTCACCCTGGACTCTCGGGACCCTCAACTCTGGACTCGGCCTGGACTCGGCCTGGACTCGGACTCGGTCTGGACCCTGGACTCTCTGGACTCAGTCTGGACCTGGTCTGGACCCTGGACCCGGTCTGGACCCTTTGAGCACAGCAGACTTCGGCCTAAGCCACAGGTGCTGATGGATCATGAACCCCAGAAATACTGGCCAATCAGAGCAGAGAATGAGCAGCAAGTCCCGCCTTAAAGCTGACAGACAACCAATCAGACGCAGAGGGACGAACAAGCACCTTTTAGTTTCAAGCACTTCATTATTTATCATTAAGAGACCAACACAAAGTCCTGGTTCAGACCTGGTTCAGACCTGGTTCAGACCTGGTTTAGTTCTGTGCAGTATTTAAATATAAAATATCAGAATTTGAATAATGTATTTTTAGTGAGACTGTGAATGAGATGGTCCTTGCGTCTGATTGGTGGATCGTGCGGGTGTAGTGCACAGGCTACTCTCTGATTGGCTGAGCCCTCCTCCTGCTGCGCTCTGATTGGTCCGTTAACTGCCACGTTTCTGTTCTAAATCTGTACAAAGTGTTTCTGGTGT
>NW_026571047.1:33562059-33582059 GCF_026225935.1 Boleophthalmus pectinirostris
TTAGACCTGGTTTAGTCCTGGTTTAGACCTGGTTTAGTCCTGGTTTAGTCCTGGTTTAGACCTGGTTTAGACCGGGTTTAGTCCTGGTTTAGTCCTGGTTTGTTGGAGCAGGTCTGGGGTCAGGTCCAAACATGTCCCAGAGAACCACAAATAACTGAAGAGTCACGAGAAGAACAGAACAGAACAGAACAGAACACAGGAGAACAGAACAGAACAGAACCCAGGAGAACAGAACAGAACACAGGAGAACAGAACTCGCTGAATACTCGTGGTTGGGTTTCCAAATAGGGAAATAATGCTCCAGATTCACAGTTATAACTGCTGGCCTCAATGAACTTGACCTGGAGCTGAACTCACTCAGAACGAGAACGAGAACGCTGAGAACGAGAACACCCAGAACAAGGACACTGTCTCAGACTGTGGTTCTGACCCGCTATCTTCTGTGTATTATTGTGTGTAGTGTTCTGACCCCGTGTGTGACCCCATGTGTGACCCCGTGTGTGACCCTGTTCTGATATGGGAAATCCAAAGAGTCCGTATTATATTGAATAATGTTGCATACTTAGGTCTGACTCGTGTCTGACCCTGTTTCTGACCCTGTTTCTGACCCTGTCTGACCCTGTTTCTGACTCGTGTCTGACCCTGTTTCTGACCCGTGTCTGACCCTGTTTCTGACCCGTGTCTGACCCTGTTTCTGACCCTGTTTCTGACCCGTGTCTGACCCTGTTTCTGACCCTGTTTTCTGACCCGTGTTCTGACCCTGTTTCTGACCCGTGTCTGACCCTGTTTCTGACCCGTGTGACCCTGACCCTGTTTGACCCTGTCTGACCCTGTTCTGACCCTGTTTCTGACCCTGTTTCTGACCCTGTTTCTGACCCTGTTTCTGACCCGTGTCTGACCCTGTTGCAGGATGTCGTGGGACGCGTACATTACAAACCTTCAGCACAGCAAACTGATTACGGACGCGGTCATCTGCAGCCATGATGGAACAGTGTGGGCCAAGAACGCCAACTTCACCCCCACTGTGAGTTTAACACTTTTACTCTACAGCTACTACTACTACTACTACTACTACTACTACTACTACTACTACTACTGGTGCCCATGTGCCCTGTACGTCCTGTGTGTATGTGTGTGTGTTCTGACTGTACATTAGTGTGTGTGTTCTGATTGTACATTAGTGTGTGTTCTGACTACGTGTGTGTGTTCTGACTGTACGTGTGTGTGTTCTGATTGTACATTAGTGTGTGTGTTCTGACTACGTGTGTGTGTTCTGACTGTACGTGTGTGTGTGTGTTCTGACTGTACGTGTGTGTGTGTTCTGACTGTACATTAGTGTGTGTTCTGACTGTACGTGTGTGTGTGTTCTGATTGTACGTGTGTGTGTTCTGACTGTACGTGTGTGTGTTCTGACTGTACGTGTGTGTGTTCTGACTGTACGTGTGTGTGTTCTGACTGTACGTGTGTGTGTGTCTGTTCTGACTGTACGTGTGTGTGTTCTGACTGTACGTGTGTGTGTGTTCTGATTGTACGTGTGTGTGTTCTGACTGTACATGTGTGTGTTCTGACTGTACGTGTGTGTGTGTGTTCTGATTGTACGTGTGTGTGTGTTCTGATTGTACGTGTGTGTGTTCTGATTGTACGTGTGTGTGTGTTCTGACTGTACATTAGTGTGTGTTCTGATTGTACGTGTGTGTGTGTTCTGATTGTACGTGTGTGTGTGTTCTGATTGTACGTGTGTGTGTTCTGACTGTACGTGTGTGTGTTTTGACTGTACGTGTGTGTGTTCTGACTGTACGTGTGTGTGTTCTGACTGTACGTGTGTGTGTTCTGACTGTACGTGTGTGTGTGTTCTGATTGTACGTGTGTGTGTGTTCTGACTGTACATTAGTGTGTGTTCTGATTGTACGTGTGTGTGTTCTGACTGTACGTGTGTGTGTGTTCTGACTGTACGTGTGTGTGTTCTGACTGTACGTGTGTGTGTTCTGATTGTACATGTGTGTGTTCTGACTGTACATGTGTGTGTTCTGATTGTACGTGTGTGTGTTCTGATTGTACGTGTGTGTGTTCTGATTGTACGTGTGTGTGTGTTCTGATTGTACGTGTGTGTGTTCTGACTGTACGTGTGTGTGTTCTGACTGTACGTGTGTGTGTGTTCTGACTGTACGTGTGTGTGTTTCTGATTTGTACGTGTGTGTGTTCGATGTGTGTGTGTGTTCTGATTGTACGTGTGTGTTTGTGTGATTGTGTGTGTGTTGTGTGTGTGTTCTGATTGTACGTGTGTGTGTTCTGATTGTACGTGTGTGTGTGTTCTGATTGTACGTGTGTGTGTTCTGATTGTACGTGTGTGTGTTCTGATTGTACGTGTGTGTGTTCTGACTACATGTGTGTGTTCGTAGCCGGAGGAGCTGAAGGGTCTGAATGGGACCCGTAACGACTTGTATCAGCGCGGAGTGAAACTCAGCGGAAGGAAGTTTCATGTTTTGCGTCATGAAATGGACGACCCCAACGAACCCCACATGAACCTCAAGAGCATCAAGGACGAGAGCGGCAAGACCTGCAACGCCACCGTCTACAAGACCAAGCAGAGTACGACAACCAGACCACGACCAGACCACGACCAGACCACGACCAGACCACGACCAGACCACGACCAGACCACGACCAGACCACGACCAGACCACGACCAAACCACGACCAGACCACGACCAGACCACGACCAACCACCCACGACCAGACCACGACAGACCACGACCACGACCAGACCACGACCAAACCACGACCAGACCACGACCAGACCACGACCACACCACGACCAGACCACGACCAAACCACGACCAGACCACGACCAGACCACGACCAGACCACGACCAAACCACGACCAGACCACGACCAGACCACGACCAGACCACGACCAGACCACGACCAGACCACGACCAGACGACCAGACCAGACGACGACCAGTCGACGACCCAGACGACGACCAGACGACGACCAGACGACGACCAGACGACGACCAGACGACGACCAGACGACAACCAAACGACAACCAGACGACGACCAGACGACGACCAGACGATGACCAAACCACGACCAGACGACAACCAGACGATGACCAGACGACAACCAGACGACAACCAGACGACAACCAGACGATGACCAGACGACAACCAAACGACAACCAGACGATGACCAAACCACGACCAGACGACGACCAGACGACAACCACGACAACCAGACGACAACCAGACGACGACCAGACGATGACCAGACGAGACCAAACCACGACCAGACGACAACCAAACGACAACCAGACGATGACCAAACCACGACCAGACGACAACCAGACGATGACCAGATGACAACCAAACGACAACCAGACGATGACCAAACCACGACCAGACGACAACCAGACGACGACCAAACGACAACCAGACGACAACCAGACGATGACCAGATGACAACCAGACGACAACAGACGATACCAAACGACGACCAGACGACAACCAGACGACAACCAAACGACAACCAAACGACAACCAGACGATGACCAAACCACGACCAGACGACAATCAGACGACAACCAGACGACGACCAGACGACAACCAGACGACAACCAGACGATGACCAGACGACGACCAGACGACAACCAGACGATGACCAAACCACGACCAGACGACGAATCAACCAGACGACAACAGACGACAACCAGACGACAACCAACGAGACCAGACGACGACCAGACGACACCAGACGACAAAACGACAACCAGACGATGACCAAACCACGACCAGACGACGACCAGACGACGACCAGACGACGACCAAACCACAACCAGGCGATGACCAGACGACGACCAGACGATGACCAAACTAGGACTAGAGCAAAACTAGACCAGCAACCCCACCGTCTACAAGACCAACAAATGTACGAGGCCCAAACAAGGATCAGACTAGGACCAGACTAGGAAACAAACAAGGACCAAACTAGGACCAATCTCTGACAAAAACTTGGACAAAACTAGGACTAGACCAGCAACCCCACCATCTAAAAGACCAACAAAGGTACAAGGACTGAACTAGGAAGAGACCAGGACTAAACCAAGACTAACCCAGTTGTTGTTCTCTGCAGCGCTTGTGGTTGGCATCGGTTCGCCGGACGCTCAGGGCGGAGCAGTGGCCTTAGACGTGTGCAAAATGGGCAAGTACCTGACCGAAGCAGGTTACTGACCTCAGAATCCTCATCACCACCAGTCCTCCACATCTCCTCGTCTGCCCCCCGACGTCTGCCCCCTGACGTCTGCCCCCGACGTGCCCCCGACGTCTGCCTGTACGACAACCCCTGACCACATAAACCCTCCAACATGGCCCCATAAAGGTGTAGTTCCTAATCTTGTAAACGTGTGTAGTTAGATCAGGCCTACAGTGCTCGTGTTTCTCTGTAGTTCTGATCTGACTCCCGTGGATCGTTCTGTTCTAATTTGGACATTTGAAATCTCAAAGCGCCGCCCAGTCCTACGAGAATCACCCATGAAGAACATCAAACTGGAGAAGGAAGAGCGGACGTCACAGTGGGAACGGGGGTAGATCTTTAAAATGGCATTTTGAAAATTTGAGATTAAAGATTCCTGTTAATAAGGTCAATGAGAAGAAACTCCTCTGTTACAGTTAGCAGCTCTGAAAAGTCCCGTTGTAGAATAATGATTTAATATAATAACAGTACTTCCTCTGGTTGAAGCGCGTTTCCGTCGACTGGCGACTTCTGACTTCATATTTATAGGTTTGGGTTTGTGGCTTCTGTTACACTGGGGCCTCCTAGCGCCATCTTACGGTTCTTTGTGGTACTTTATTGTAACTCCTGTGCCAAAGTTTTCTCAGGTGTCCCGTGAGCGCCCCTGTCTGTCCGGAGCCAGTGTTACATTTTCACAGAGATATTAAATAAAGATTTATTAAACCAGTGAAGTCTGTGTTTTTTTTGTATTTTATTTTGATGTCACTTGATAAAAAACAAATAACTCTGTTGGTGTTGGCGCCCTCTCCTGGATTCAGCCGCAGTTACACACGTGACAGTGGAACAGATCAAACTCACAAGTATCTGGACATCACATTCATGTCACCGCCCTCCACACCCACGGCAACACTCACAACTCCTTTTACTTTTTATGTGGTTTGGATTTTTGAATAGTCTGCACCTGTCTGCACCTGTCTGCACCTGTCTGCTCCTGTCTGCTCCTGTCTGCTCCTCTTCGTCCTCATCAGGAATCTGGGGAGTTTATCACGTTGTACTTTGTCATGAAATATCTAAAGGTAAATTAACAAATGTTGAACCTGATCATTTCTCTGAGTGACAAGAACCGAGAGCTCACAGTATCACAACACAAGTGTGTGTGTGTGTCTGTGTGTATGTATGTGTGTGTGTGTGTGTGTGTGTCTGTGTGTGTGTGTGTGTAAGACGTTGTGATGTGATGGGACACACAGTGACATCATCAGGTGCACCTGAGTGTTTATTGGACCTGTTCCAGACGACAGGTGCTGGGGTCAGGCGTCTGTCAGGTCGTCGTTGAAGTGCAGCAGGAGGGCGGGGCTAAAGAGGTCACGGTCCAGTCCGAGGTGGTCCAGCTCGAGGTCGTCGTCGCGGAGACCGTTCTCCTCCAGCGTGCGCCGCATGTCCAGGGCCGCGCACCTGCGTGTTTCCAGGTGTAACTGTGGGCGTGGCTATTGTACGACAGGTACCGACCCAAGATCTCCTCCAGGGTCTCCTCACTGCACACCTGCCCCAGAGACCGGATTTAGACCTGAGATAGTCCTGGTTTAGTCCTGGTTTAGTCCTGGTTTAGTCCTGGTTTAGTCCTGGTTTAGTCCTGGTTTAGTCCTGGTTTAGTCCTGGTTTAGTCCTGGTTTAGACCTGGTTTAGTCCCTGGTTTAGTCCTGGTTTAGACCTGGTTTAGTCCTGGTTTAGTCCTGGTTTAGACTGGTTTAGACCTGGTTTAGTCCTGGTTTAGTCCTGGTTTAGTCCTGGTTTAGACCTGGTTTAGACCTGGTTTAGTCCTGGTTTAGACCTGGTTTAGTCCTGGTTTAGACCTGGTTTTAGTCCTGGTTTAGTCCTGGTTTAGAACCTGGTTTAGTCCTGGTTTTAGACCTGGTTTAGTCCTGGTTTAGTCCTGGTTTAGTCCTGGTTTAGTCCTGGTTTAGTTCCTGGTTTAGACCTGGTTTAGACCTGGTTTAGACCTGGTTTAGACCTGGTTTAGTCCTGGTTTAGACCTGGTTTAGTCCTGGTTTAGTCCTGGTTTAGACCTGGTTTAGTCCTGGTCTAGACTGGTTTAGTCCTGGTTTAGTCCTGGTTTAGTCTGGTTTAGTTCTGGTTTAGTCCTGGTTTAGTCTGGTTTAGTCCTGGTTAGACCTGGTTTAGTCCGGTTTAAACCTGGTTTAGTCCTGGTCTAGACCTGGTTTAAACCTGGTTTTAAACCTGGTCCTGTTTAGACCTGGTTTAGTCCTGGTTTAGTCCTGGTTTAGACCTGGTTTAGTCCTGGTTTAGACCTGGTTTAGTCCTGGTTTAGTCCTGGTTTAGACCTGGTTTAGTCCTGGTTTAGTCCTGGTTTAGTCCTGGTTTAGTCCTGGTCTAGACCTGGTTTAGTCCTGGTTTATACCTGGTTTAGTCCTGGTCTAGACCTGGTTTAAACCTGGTTTAATCCTGGTCTAGACCTGGTTTAGTCCTGGTTTAGACCTGGTTTAGACCTGGTTTAGACCTGGTTTTAGTCCTGGTTTAGTCCTGGTTTAGTCCTGGTTAGTTTTAGACCTGGTTTAGTCCTGGTTTAGTCCTGGTTTAGTCCTGGTCTGGTTTAGACCTGGTTTAGTCCTGGTTTAAACCTGGTTTAAAACCTGGTTAGACCTGGTTTAGACCTGGTTTAGTCCTGGTTTATCCTGGTTTAGACCTGGTTTAGTCCTGGTTTAGTCCTGGTCTAGACCTGGTTAGTCCTGGTTTAAACCTGGTTTAGTCCTGGTCTAGACCTGGTTTAGTCCTGGTTTAGACCTGGTTTAGACCTGGTTTAGTCCTGGTTTAGTCCTGGTCTAGACCTGGTTTAGACCTGGTTTAGTCCTGGTTTAAACCTGGTTTAGACCTGGTTTAGTCCTGGTCTAGACCTGGTTTAGTCCTGGTTTAGTCCTGGTTTAGACCTTGTTTAGTCCTGGTTTAGACCTGGTTTAGTCCTCTTTTAGTCCTGGTTTAGTCCTGGTTTAGACCTGGTCTAGACCTGGTTTAGTCCTGGTTTAGTCCTGGTCTAGACCTGGTTTAGTCCTGGTTTAGTCCTGGTTTAGACCTTGTTTAGTCCTGGTTTAGTCCTGGTTTAGACCTTGTTTAGTCCTGGTTTAAACCTGGTTTAGTCCTGTTTTAGTCCTGGTTTAGACCTTTAGGTTTAGACCTGGTCCAGTACCTGGTTAGTCCTGGTTTAGTCCTGGTTTAGTACCTGGTTTAGTCCTCCTGGTTTAGACCTGGTTAGACCTGGTTTAGTCCTGGTTTAAAACCTGGTTTAGACCTGGTTTAGTCCTGGTTTAGTCCTGGTTAGACCTGGTCTAGACCTGGTTTAGTCCTGGTTTAAACCTGGTTTTAGACCTGGTTTAGTCCTGGTTTAGTCCTGGTTTACCTGGTTTAGACCTGGTTTAGTCCTGGTTTAGTCCTGGTTTAGTCCTGGTTTAGACCTGGTTTAGACCTGGTTTAGTCCTGGTTTAAACCTGGTTTAGACCTGGTTTAGTCCTGGTTTACCTGGTTTAGACCTCCTGGTTAGCCTGGTAGTTGTTTAGTCCTGGTTAGACTGGTCCAGACCAGGTTAGCCTGGTTTAGACCTGGTTTAGACCTGGTTTAGACCTGGTTTGGTTTAGTCCTGGTTTAGACTGGTTTAGTCCTGGTTTAGTCCTGGTTTAGACCTGGTTTAGTCCTGGTTTAGTCCTGGTTTAGACCTGGTTTAGACCCTGGTTTAGTCCTGGTTTAGTCCTGGTTTAGACCTGGTTTAGTCCTGGTTTAGTCCTGCCTGGTTTAGACCTGGTTTAGTCCTGGTTTAGTCCTGGTTTAGTCCTGGTTTAGTCTGGTTTAGACCTGGTTGTAGTCCTGGTTTAGACCTGGTTTAGTTCTGGTTTAGTTCCTGGTTTAGTTCTGGTTAGACTTGGTTTAGTCCTCTTTTAGTCCTGGTTTAGACCTGGTTTAGACCTGGTTTAGACCTGGTTTAGTCCTGGTTTAGACCTGGTTTAAACCTGGTTGGTTTAGTCCTGGTTTAGCCTGGTCCCTGGTTTGACCTGGTCCAGTACCTGGTTTAGTCCTGGTTAGTCCTGGTTTAGACCTGGTTTAGTCCTGGTTTAGACCTGGTCCAGTACCTGGTTTAGACCTGGTTTAGTCCTGGTTTAGACCTGGTTTAGTCCTGGTTTAGACCTGGTCCAGTACCTGGTTTAGTCCTGGTTTAGTCCTGGTCTAGACCTGGTCTAGACCTGGTTTAGTCCTGGTTTAGACCTGGTCTAGACCTGGTTAGACCTGGTTTAGTCCTGGTCTAGACCTGGTTTAGTCCTGGTTTAGACCTGGTCTAGACCTGGTCTAGACCTGGTTTAGTCCTGGTTTTACCTCCAGTCTGTGCTCCTGTGCGGTCAGTGTGTTGATGACTCTGATCCAGCGGGTTTTGTGGGACAGCAGACCGATGTAGTAGCGGGGGTCTGTCCACCAGGGGGGGCTGAGGTCACAGGCCCAGTCTGAGCGGGGCCCTGGGGGGGGCACGTGCAGGAAGCGCCCCCTGGGGGTGAAGTAACGCTGGCACTGGGTCACAGGGTCAACGAAGCGCCGCACCTGCACAACACGAGCCAACACTCAAATACAACTGGTTCAGACCTGGTTTAGACCTGATTCGGTCCTTGTTTGGTCCTGGTTTAGTCCTGGTTTAGTCCTGGTTCAGTCCTGGTTTAGTCCTGGTTTAGTCCTGGTTTAGTTCTGGTTTAGTCCTGGTTTAGTCCTGGTTTAGTCCTGGTTTGGTCCTGGTTTAGTTCTGGTTTAGTCCTGGTTTAGTCCTGGTTTAGTCCTGTTTTAATCCTGGTTTAGTCCTGGTTTAGTTCTGGTTTAGTCCTGGTTTAGTTCTGGTTTAGTCCTGGTTTAGTCCTGGTTTAATCCTGGTTTAGTCTGGTTTAGTTCTGGTTTAACTGGTTTAGTCCTGGTTTAGTCCTGGTTTAGTCTGTTTACCTGGTTTAGGTTTAGGGTTTAGTCCTGTTTAGTCCTGGTTTAGTTCTGGTTTAGTCCTGGTTTAGTCCTGGTTTAGTTCTGGTTTAGTTCTGGTTTAGTCCTGGTTTAGTTTTGGTTTAGTCCTGGTTTAGTCCTGGTTTAGTTCTGGTTTAGTTCTGGTTTAGTCCTGGTTTAGTCATGGTTTAGTCTGGTTTAGTTCTGGTTTAGTCCTGGTTTAGTCCTGGTTTACCTGTTTAGTTCTGGTTTAGTCCTGGTTTAGTTGGTTTAGTTCTGGTTTAGTCCTGGTTTAGTCCTGGTTTAGTTCCTGGTTTAGTTCTGGTTTAGTTCTGGTTTAGTCCTGGTTTAGTCCTGGTTTGTCCTGTTAGTCCTGGTTTAGTTGGTTTATCTGGTTTGTCCTGGTTTAGTTTCTGGTTTAGTCCTGGTTTAGTCCTGGTTTAGTTCTGGTTTAGTCCTGGTTTAGTTCTGGTTTAGTCCTGGTTTAGTTCTGGTTGATCTCACGTCTTTGGTGTCGGGGTTGAACCAGTTGCTGATGTCTTTCCCGGCGTTTTCCAGCAGGGGGAGCAGCAGAGCATCACCTGAGAAACAACACATGACCTGAGGTAAAACTACAACACATGACCTGAGGTAAAACTACAACACATGACCTGAGGTAAAACTACAACACATGACCTGAGGTAAAACTACAACACATGACCTGGAGTAAATCTGAGCAGAAAACAGCAGGGCAGGAGTCGTACCTTTGTGCCGTCGGGCAGGAGTCGTACCTTTGTGCCGTTGGGCAGGAGTCGTACCTTTGTGCCGTTGGGCAGGAGTCGTACCTTTGTGCCGTCGGGCAGGAGTCGTACCTTTGGGCAGGAGTCGTACCTTTGTGCCGTTGGGCAGGAGTCGTACCTTTGGGCAGGAGTCGTACCTTTGTGCCGTTGGGCAGGAGTCGTACCTTTGTGCCGTCGGGCAGGAGTCGTACCTTTGTGCCGTCGGGCAGGAGTCGTACCTTTGTGCCGTCGGGCAGGTGTCGTACCTTTGTGCCGTCGGGCAGGAGTCGTACCTTTGTGCCGTCGGGCAGGAGTCGTACCTTTGTGCCGTTGGGCAGGAGTCGTACCTTTGTGCCGTTGGGCCAGGGCGCTCAGGTCCAGGACTCGGCCCAGCACACAGACCCACAGGTCGTCGCTCGTGTTGTGGGCGGAGACTTCAGACGGAGTGAAGAACCTCGGCCGACTCATCCCACCTGAAGACCAGGACTAAATCAGAACTAAACCAGGACTAAACCAGGTCTAAACCAGGACTAAACCAGAACTAAACCAGGACTAAACCAGGACTAAACCAGGACTAAATCAGAACTAAATAAATCAGAAACTAAACCAGGACTAAACCAGGACTAAACCAGGACTAAATCAGAACTAAACCAGGACTAAACCAGGACTAAATCAGAACTAAACCAGGACTAAACCAGGACTAAATAAATCAGAACTAAACCAGGACTAAACCAGGACTAAACCAGGACTAAACCAGGACTAAATCAGAACTAAAACAGAACTAAACCAGACTAAACCAGAAAAACTAAACCAGGACTAAATCAGAACTAAACCAGAACTAAACCAGGACTAAATCAGAACTAAACCAGGACTAAACCAGGTCTAAACCAGGACTAAACCAGGACTAAATCAGAACTAAACCAGGACTAAACCAGAACTAAACCAGGACTAAACCAGGACTAAATCAGAACTAAACCAGAACTAAACCAGGACTAAATCAGAACTAAACCAGGACTAAACCAGGACTAAATCAGATCTAAACCAGGACTAAACCAGAACTAAACCAGAACTAAACCAGGACTAAATCAGGACTAAATCAGAACTAAACCAGGACTAAATCAGAACTAAACCAGGACTAAATCAGGACTAAATCAGAACTATACCAGGACTAAACCAGAACTAAACCAGGACTAAATCAGGACTAAATCAGAACTAAACCAGGACTAAATCAGAACTAAACCAGGACTAAACCAGAACTAAACCAGGACTAAATCAGAACTAAACCAGGACTAAACCAGGACTAAACCAGAACTAAACCAGGATTAAATCAGAACTAAACCAGGACTAAACCAGGTCTAAACCAGGACTAAACCAGGACTAAATCAGAACTAAACCAGGACTAAACCAGGACTAAACCAGGACTAAACCAGGTCTAAACCAGGACTAAACCAGGACTAAACCAGGACTAAACCAGAACTAAACCAGGACTAAACCAGAACTAAACCAGGATTAAATCAGAACTAAACCAGGACTAAACCAGGACTAAATCAGAACCAAATCAGAACTAAACCAGAACTTAACCAGGACTAAACCAGGACTAAATCAGAACTAAACCAGAACTTAACCAGGACTAAACCAGGACTAAATCAGAACTAAACCAGGACTAAACCAGGTCTAAACCAGGACTAAATCAGGACTAAATCAGAACTAAACCAGGACTAAACCAGAACTAAACCAGAACTAAACCAGGACTAAATCAGGACTAAATCAGAACTAAACCAGGACTAAACCAGAACTAAACCAGGACTAAACCAGGTCTAAACCAGGACTAAACCAGGACTAAATCAGAACTAAACCAGGACTAAGTCAGAACTAAACCAGAACTGAACTAGGACTAAACCAGGACTAAATCAGAACTAAACCAGGACTAAACCAGGTCTAAACCAGAACTAAACTAGGACTAAACCAGGACTGAACCAGGTCTAAACCAGAACTAAACCAGGACTAAACCAGGACTAAACCAGGTCTAAACCAGAACTAAACCAGGTCTAAACCAGGTCTAAACCAGAACTAAACCAGGACTAAACCAGGTCTAAACCAGGACTAAACCAGGTCTAAACCAGAACTAAACCAGGTCTAAACCAGAACTAAACCAGGTCTAAACCAGAACTAAACCAGGACTAAACCAGGTCTAAACCAGGACTAAACCAGGACTAAACCAGGTCTATAAAAAGTCTATAAAAGTTCTATAAAAGTTGCTAACGTATTTTAGCTTTAGCTCGTTTTCCAAAGGCGGGAAACGGTTTAAACACAAAACACACCGAACATTCACTTTACCGATTATTCTGCGTCACTTTGGGCTCGTTTTTTACAGTTTTCCTCTAAAAAAGAAAAGATAAATAACATAAATAACAAGTCTGGAAGTTCAAACTACATAAACCCATAAAGTCCCGTACTGTGTCCAAACCTGCGGAGGATCTGCGTGCGTGTCTCCATGGCGACGAGAGCCCGTGACGTCAGAGACACGCAGGAGACGCAAATCAATAAATAAAATGTAAATAATGTAAAATAATAATAAATAAAATTTAATGAATACAATACATTCAAATATACAGTAAATAGTAAAACAATAATAAATAAATAAATAATTTAATTAATTAATAAATAAAATAGACAGTGGTGTATTTCATGAGTCAGCTGTTTATTAGAATCGGTGTCAAGTTTTTTACATCAAATGAAACGGACTGAACGATAAACGCTAAAATAAAAAGGCTGGGGGAAAAAATAAATAATAACATGGCTCCTTATAAAAACATATACAAATATAAAAATATACTGGGTCTGTCTGAAGAACATATGGAACTCAGGCCCACAGAACCAGCACCTATAGAACCAGCACCCACAGAACCAGCACCTGTAGAACCTACACCTATAGAACCAGCACCTATAGAACCAGCACCTATAGAACCAGCCTAGACCCAGCACCCACAGAACCAGCACCTACAGAACCTGCACCTATAGAACCAGCACCTATAGAACCAACACCTATAGACCCAGCACCCACAGAACCTACACCTATAGACCAGCACCTATAGAACCTACACCTATAGAACAGCACCCACAGAACCAGCACCTATAGAACCTACACCTATAGAACCAGCACCCACAGAACCTGCACCCACAGAACCAGCACCCACAGAACCAGCACCTATAGAACCAGCACCTATAGAACCTGCACCCACAGAACCAGCACCTATAGACCAGCACCCACAGAACCAGCACCTATAGAACCAGCACCTATAGAACCAGCACCCACAGAACCAGCACCCATAGAACCTACACCTATAGAACCAGCACCTATAGAACCTACACCTATAGAACCAGCACCTATAGAACCAGGACCAGCACCTATAGAACCAGCACCTATAGAACCAGCACCTACAGAACCTACACCTATAGAACCTGCACCTACAGAACCAGCACCAATAGAACCAGCACCTATAGAACCAGCACCTCCAGAACCTGCACCTATAGAACCAGCACCTATAGAACCAGCACCTATAGAACCAGCACCTACAGAACCTGCACCTATAGAACCTGCACCTATAGAACCAGCACCTGTAGAACCAGGACCAGCACCTATAGACCCAGCACCCACAGGAGCTGCTGCACCCATGGGACCACCGCGCTGTCCCGCACGTGCCTCTTTGTAGCCGGGGTCGGGGGTCGCGGGTCCCGGTGTGTGTGTTTTGGGGGGGGTCACACCTCGGCCTCCCGGGTGGAATGTTTACGACGTGGCAGCGCCGCTTCACTTTCCCCTTTTCACGAACTTTCTGCGGCGGCCCGAGGCTACGGAAAACCCGGAGCCCCGAGCACCAATCACAGCCGCTCCTGCTCCCGCTGCCCTGCTCCTATTGGCCGCGGCCGCTGTCCCTCGGCTCAGTCACGCCTCTGATTGGTCCTTTCTCTCTCAGAGGCGGGACTGGCGCGTGGCGGAGGACATCGCGAGAGTCTCGGAGTTGGCAGCGCAGAGCAGCTGATGCAGACCGAGCGAGGAGACCCACGGCCCGCGACCAGAGCTCCAGACACCCACGGCCCGAGCGCGGAGACCAGGCCCAGACCCACGGCCCGCGACCAGAGCTCCAGACACCCACGGCCCGAGCGCGGAGACCCACGGCCCGCGACCAGAGCTCCAGACACCCACGGCCCGCGACCAGAGCTCCACAGACCCACAGCTCCAGAGCTCCACATCCCACGGCCCCGCGTTGAGCGCTCCTCTCCGGCCGCAGACATGCTCCCCCCGCGGCTCCTGTGCGCCGTGGCTCTCCTCCTGCTCCACAGCTCCGTGGAAGCCGAGCAGCGGAGGTTTTCTCCAGGTAAGTCCGCCTCTGGAGCTCCTGCGCCCGGACACACGGACCCGGGGCTCCGCTGGCGCAGCTCCGGTCCGGTCCTGGGTCTTTCCACGTTCACACGCACTTTCCCCCCGCACTAAAGCTTCATCCACGCGGGGTGAGCGGCCCAGGGGAGCCCGGGGGTGGAGGGTCAGGGGTAGTTGGAGGTAGTTGGAGTTTGTTAGAGTTTGTTAGAGTTTGTTAGAGTTTGTTAGAGTTTGTTAGAGTTTGTTAGAGTTTGTTGGGTTAGTTTTAGTCCCGCGGGGCTCGTCTCTCCCTGTGACCCGGTTCTATTGTGCGCGTGGAGAAAAGAGGAACTTTAGACCCGCTCTGTCACGCACACGCTCACGCACACGCACGGGTTTTCCTCATTTTGATTGTGTGTGACCTCGTGACGTCACAGGGCGCTCACCTGGAGACTTTAATGAGCCGACATAAATAACACGAGCTCACCCGAGTTAACCTGTGCACGAGACCGGACCAGGACCGAACCAGGACCGAACCAGGACTAAAGCAGGACTAAAGCAGGACTAAAGCAGGACTAAAGCAGGACTAAAGCAGGTCTAGCTCAGACACTCTGACTGTGGGATTTATGCTGAAAATGCAAATCCAGTTTCCTGTTTCCTGTTTACATCATTTCTGATTTAAAGTACTTTTTTTTCTAAACTTCAGGAGAATTCTTTTGTTAAAATTACGTGAAAATCCACAGACACAAAACTCAGCTGTTCAAACAAGAGAGTCACAAGTAAACAAGACCTGCTTTAGTCCGGCTTTAGACCTGGTTTAGACCTGGTTTAGACCTGGTTTAGACCTGGTTTAGACCTGGTTTAGTCCTGGTTTAGTCTTGACATGGCTGACATGTGAAATACCCCTCTAACCCTGTGTCATGTCTGTCTGTGTGTTTTGTGTGTGTGTGTGTGTGTGTGTGTGTGTGTGTGTGTGTGTGTGTGTGTGTGTGTGTGTGTGTGTGTGTGTGTGTGTGTGTGTGTGTGTGTTGTGTGTGTGTGTGTTTTGTGTGTAGAGGACCTGTTGGTGATCACTGCAGCCACGGAGGAGACGGACGGATTCAAACGTTTCATGAAAACGGCCGCACAGTTCAACTACACCGTCAAGGTACCGACAGTCAACACAGTCATCACAATCATAATCATCACAATCATCACAATCATAATCACAATTATAATCATCACAATTATAATCATCACAATCATCAATCATAATCATCACAATCATCACAATCATCACATCATCATCATCACAATCATCACAAATCATCACAATCATCACCTTCATAATCACAATCATAATCACAATCATCATCACAATCATCACAATCATCACCAATCATCACCATCACAATCATCACAATCATCATCACAATCATCACAATCATCACCATCATCATCACAATCATCACTATCACAATCATCACCTTCATAATCATAATCATCACATCATCATCACAATCATCATAATCACAATCATCACAATCATCACATCATCATAATCACAATCATAATCATCATCACAATCAAATCATACACAATCATCACAATCATCATAATCATCATAATCATAATTAAAGAGACAAGGGCAGTCACACAGGAGGAGCTCGGAGTAGAGCCGCTGCTCCTCCACGTGGAGAGGAGCGTCTGAGGGGAGGACGTCTGTTCTGATGTCTCCTGGACGTGTCCCTCAGGAGGTGTTCATGTCCCACCTGGTGGGACGATGTCTCTGGACTGGACTGGGAACACCTCAGGTCCCACTGGAGGAGCTGGAGGAAGTGTCTGGGGAGAGGGATCGTGAGCCAACGTCCAGGAGACTGAAGAGTTTGTCTTTGGTCAAAAGTGTTTTGGGGTTTACAGGTGGAATGAGGAACAGGAGGTGCTCCAGAGCCAGGGCTCAAGAGAGGGGAGGGCATCTGACTCTCATGTGTTCCTCAGGTTCTCTGTTCCTCAGGTTGTGTTCTCATGAGTTCTTGTTGTGTTTGTTCTTGTTTGTTCCTCAGGTTGTGTTCTCATGTGTTCTTGTTTGTTCTTGTGTTCTTGTGTGTTCCTCAGGTTGTGTTCTCATGAGTTCTTGTTTCTTGTTTGTTCTTGTTTGTTCTTGTTTGTTCCTCAGGTTGTGTTCTCATGAGTTCTCATGAGTTCTTGTTTGTTCTTGTTTGTTCTTGTTTGTTCCTTGTTCTTGTGTGTTCCTCAGGTTGTGTTCTCATGAGTTCTTGTTTGTTCTGGTGTGTTCTTGTTTGTTCTTGTTTGTTCCGCAGGTTCTCGGTCTGGGGGAGGAGTGGAGAGGAGGAGACGTGGCGAAGACGGTGGGAGGAGGACAGAAGGTTCGTTGGTTGAAGAAGGAGCTGCTGAAACACAAAGACGACCCCCACAAAGTCATCCTGTTTGTCGACAGGTGAAGCCCTGCCACCTGCCCCTGTCCCCCCGAACTCGTGTCTCCTAACTCGTGTCTCCTAACTCGTGTCTCCTAACTCGTGTCTCCTAACTCGTGTCTCCTAACTCATGTCTCGTGTCTCCTAACTCGTGTCTCCTAACTCGTGTCTCCTAACTCATGTCTCGTGTCTCCTAACTCGTGTCTCCTAACTCGTGTCTCCTAACTCGTGTCTCCTAACTCGTGTCTCCTAACTCGTGTCTCCTAACTCGTGTCTCCTAACTCGTGTCTCCTAACTCGTGTCTCGTGTCTCCTAACTCGTGTCTCCTAACTCGTGTCTCCTAACTCGTGTCTCCTAACTCGTGTCTCCTAACTCGTGTCTCCTAACTCGTGTCTCCTAACTCGTGTCTCCTAACTCGTGTCTCCTAACTCGTGTCTCCTAACTCGTGTCTCCTAACTCCTAACTCGTGTCTCCTGTCTCCTAACTCGTGTCTCCTGCTCCGTCTCTAACTCGTGTCTCGTGTGTCTGTGTGCGTCCTAGCTCGTGTCTGGTGCGTCCTAGCTCGTGTCTGGTGCGTCCTAACTCGTGTCTGGTGCGTCCTAACTCGTGTCTGGTGCGTCCTAACTCGTGTCTGGTGCGTCCTAACTCGTGTCTCCTAACTCGTGTCTCCTAACTCGTGTCTCCTAACTCGTGTCTCCTAACTCGTGTCTCCTAACTCGTGTCTCCTCTCGTAACTCGTGTCTCTAACTCGTGTCTGTGTCTCCTAACTCGTGTCTCCTAACTCGTGTCTGGTGCGTCCTAACTCGTGTCTCCTAACTCGTGTCTCCTAACTCGTGTCTCCTAACTCGTGTCTCCTAACTCGTGTCTGGTGCGTCCTAACTCGTGTCTGGTGCGTCCTAACTCGTGTCTGGTGCGTCCTAACTCGTGTCTCCTAACTCGTGTCTCGTGTCTCCTAACTCGTGTCTCGTGTCTCCTAACTCGTGTCTGGTGTCTCCTAACTCGTGTCTCCTAACTCGTGTCTCGTGTCTCCTAACTCGTGTCTCCTAACTCGTGTCTCCTAACTCGTGTCTCCTAACTCGTGTCTGGTGTCTCCTAACTCGTGTCTCCTAACTCGTGTCTGGTGTCTCCTAACTCGTGTCTCCTAACTCGTGTCTCCTAACTCGTGTCTCCGTGTCTCCTAACTCGTGTCTCCTGTCTCCTAACTCGTGTCTCCTGTGTCTCTCTAACTCGTGTCTCCTAACTCGTGTCTCCTAACTCGTGTCTCCTAACTCGTGTCTCCTAACTCGTGTCTGGTGTCTCCTAACTCGTGTCTGGTGTCTCCTAACTCGTAACTCGTGTCTCCTAACTCGTGTCTCCTAACTCGTGTCTGGTGCGTCCTAACTCGTGTCTGGTGCGTCCTAACTCGTGTCTCCTAACTCGTGTCTCCTAACTCGTGTGTCTCCTAACTAACTGTCGTGTCTGTGTCTCTAACTCGTGTCTGTGTGTGTCTCTGTGTCTAACTCGTGTCTGTGTGTGTCTCTCCTAACTCGTGTCTCTAACTCGTGTCTGTGTCTGGTGCTGTGTCTCTCTAACTCGTGTCTGTGTGCGTGTCTCCTAACTCTCCTTAACTCGTGTCTCCTAACTCGTGTCTCCTAACTCGTGTCTCCTAACTCGTGTCTCCTAACTCGTGTCTCCTAACTCGTGTCTCCTAACTCGTGATCGTGTGCGTCGGTGGCCGTGTAGGAGTGTCTGCTTCATAAACTCGTGTCTCTCGTGTCTCGGACACAAAGTGTGTGTTTCGTGCTCGAACTCGGGTTTCTGCTGGCCCGACCAGAGACTCGCCTCCAAGTACCCAGAGGTGCATTCTGGGAAACGCTTCCTCAACTCTGGAGGTCAGTGCACACGGGGAGGGACCTGACACACACGGGGAGGAGGGACCTGACACACACGGGGAGGAGGGACCTGACACACACGGGGAGGAGGGACCTGACACACACGGGGAGAACACCTGACACACACGGGGAGAGCACCTGTCACAGACAGGGAGAGCACCTGTCACACACAGGGAGGGCACCTAATGTTTGTGTGTTCAGGGTTCATGGGCGTGTGTGCGAGGGCATCTGACGTTTGTGTGTGCAGGGTTCATGGGCGTGTGTGCGAGGGCATCTGACGTTTGTGTGTGCAGGGTTCATGGCGTGTGTTGCGAGGGCATCTGACGTTTGTGTGTGCAGGGTTCATGGGCGTGTGTGCGAGGGCATCTGACGTTTGTGTGTGCAGGGTTCATGGGCGTGTGTGCGAGGGCATCTGACGTTTGTGTGTGCAGGGTTCATGGGCGTGTGTGCGAGGGCATCTGACGTTTGTGTGTGCAGGGTTCATGGGCGTGTGTGCGAGGGCATCTGACGTTTGTGTGTGCAGGGTTCATGGGCGTGTGTGCGAGGGCATCTGATGTTTGTGTGTGCAGGGTTCATGGGCGTGGCGCCGGAGCTCGCCGCTTTGGTCCAACAATGGAAATACAAAGACAACGACGACGACCAGCTCTTCTACACACGCATCTACCTGGACAAGGCCCAGAGGGTGAGCGGGAGGGCACCTGACACACTCTGACACACTCTGACACACTCTGACACACTCTGACACACACTGACACACTCTGACACACACTGACACACCCTGACACACTCTGACACACTCTGACACACACTGACACACTGACACACTCTGACACACACTGACAAGCTCTGACACACTCTGACACACTGACACACTCTGACACACACACTACACACCTGACACACACTGACACACCCTGACACACTGACACACTGACACACACCACCTGACACACACTGACACACACTGACACACTGACACACTGACACATGACACACACACTCACTGACACACCCTGAGACACACTCTGACACACACACACACTCTGACACGGACGGGACACACACACGACACTGACACACACGGGGACCTGACACACACGGGGACCTGGCACACACGGGGACCTGGGGACCTGACACACACGGGGACCTGACACACACGGGGACCTGACACACACGGGGACCTGACACACACGGGGACCTGACACACACGACACACACGGGGACCTGACACACGGGGACCTGGGGGACCTGACACACGGGGACGTCTGACAGAAATGAACTGATGAAATGTTTTTCAGACTAAGTACAACATGACTCTGGATCATCGCTCCAGAATCTTCCAGAACCTGAACGGAGCCGTGGGTGAGAAACACACACACACACACACACACACACA
>NW_026571047.1:33582559-33592559 GCF_026225935.1 Boleophthalmus pectinirostris
GGGACCTGACACACACACGAGAGGGACCTGACACACACGAGAGGGACCTGACACACACGAGAGGGACCTGACACACACGAGAGGGACCTGACACACACGAGAGGGACCTGACACACAGGGACCACACACACTGAGAGGGACCTGACACACACACGAGAGGGACCTGACACACACACGAGAGGGACCTGACACACACACGGGAGGGACCTGACACACACAAGAGGGACCTGACACACACAAGAGGGACCTGACACACCACGAAGAGGACCTGACACACACACGAGGGGACCTGACACACACACGAGAGGGACCTGACACACACACGAGAGGGACCTGACACACACACGAGAGGGACCTGACACACACTGACGGGAGGGACCTGACACACACACGAGAGGGACCTGACACACACACGGGAGGGACCTGACACACACACGGGAGGGACCTGACACACACACGGGAGGGACCTGACACACACACAGGAGGGACCTGACACACACACGGGAGGGACCTGACACACACACGGGAGGGACCTGACACACACACGGAGGGACCTGACACACACACGGACCTGACACACACACGGGAGGGACCTGACACACACACGGGAGGGACCTGACACACACACGGAGGGACCTGACACACACACGGGAGGGACCTGACACACACAGAGAGGGGACCTGACACACACACGAGAGGGACCTGACACACACACGAGAGGGACCTGACACACATTAGAGGGACCTGACACACACGAGAGGGACCTGACACACACGAGAGGGACCTGACACACACACGGGAGGGACCTGACACACACACGGGAGGGACCTGACACACACACGAGAGGGACCTGACACACACACGAGAGAGGGACTGACACACACACGAGAGGACCTGACACACACACACTGACACACAGGAGGGACCTGACACACACACGGAGGACCTGACACACACACGAGAGGGACCTGACACACATTAGAGGGACCTGACACACACGGGGAGGAGGGACCTGACACACACGAAGAGGAGGGACCTGACACACACGAGAGGGACCTGACACACACGAGAGGGACCTGACACACACGAGAGGGACCTGACACACATTAGAGGGACCTGACACACATTAGAGGGACCTGACACACACGGGGAGGAGGGACCTGACACACACGGGGAGGAGGGACCTGACACACAGGAGGGCGTGTGACTCGGTGTGTGTTTCAGGACTGGAGGGAGAAATACGTCCACGAGAACTACTCCAAGATCTTCGAGGACGAGAAGAACTTTGTGGAACAGGTTTGAACCTTTAGTCCTGGTTTAGACCTGGTTTAGACCTGGTTTAGACCTGGTTTAGTCCTGGTTTAGTCCTGGTTTAGACCTGGTTTTGGTTTAAGACCTGGTTTAGACCTGGTTTTAGTCCTGGTTTAGTCCTGGTTTAGTCTGGTTAGTCTGGTGGTTTAGACCTGGTTTAGACCTGGTTTAGTCCTGGTTTAGTCCTGGTTTAGACCTGGTTTAGTCCTGGTTAAGTCCTGGTTTAGACCTGGTTTAGACCTGGTTTAGTCCTGGTTTAGTCCTGGTTTAGTCCTGGTTCTGATCTGGTTCTTCTCTGGTTCTCAGCCGTGTCCAGACGTGTTCTGGTTTCCTGCGTTCTCTGACAAAATGTGTGACGACCTGGTGGACACGATGGAGGAACACGGACAGTGGTCAGGAGGCTCACACAAGGTACAAGTACAAGTACAAGTACTGTAGTACTGTAGTACTGTAGTCCCACACTCTGGTTCTGTGAGTACTGCAGATGTATTGTTTTCGTGCTCTCTTTAAAATAATATTTAGAATAAAACTGAAAAACACAAACGTGAGATTCAGTTTTATTCATTTATTTATTTTTACTTCAAACCACAAAAGTCATTTACATAAAGTATAAACTCACACAAAGACACGACACGAGGAGTTTGAGTGTTCTCCCTGTGACAGAGGAGGAGGAGTGTGGGGAGTGTGGAGTGTGAGGAGTGTGAGGAGTGTGGGAAGTGTGAGGAGTGTGGCGAGTGTGGGGAGTGTGAGGAGTGTGAGGAGTGTGGGGAGTGTGAGGAGTGTGAGGAGTGTGGCGAGTGTGGAGGAGTGTGAGGAGTGTGGGGAGTGTGAGTGTGGGGAGTGTGAGGAGTGTGAGGAGTGTGTGTGGGAGTGTGGGAGTGTGAGGAGTGTGGCGAGTGTGAGGAGTGTGGGGAGTGTGGGGAGGAGTGTGGGGAGTGTGGGGAGTGTGAGGAGTGTGGGGAGTGTGAGGAGTGTGGGGAGTGTGGGGAGTGTGGGGAGTGTGAGGAGTGTGGGGAGTGTGAGGAGTGTGGGGAGGAGTGTGGGGAGTGTGGGGAGTGTGAGGAGTGTGGGGAGTGGGGAGTGTGGGGAGTGTGGGGAGTGTGGGGAGTGTGGGGAGTGTGGGAGTGGAGGAGAGTGTGAGGAGTGTGGCGAGTGTGGGGAGTGTGGAGGAGTGTGGGGAGTGTGAGGAGTGTGGGGAGTGTGGGGAGTGTGATGTTTATGTGGTGTTGAAGATGTTTGATGTGGACTGTTTCAGAGGTTCGTACTCAGGTCACTCAGGTCACGTTAATATTGAAGAGTTTGTTTGTTGTGATGTTAAATGTGAGTTTGTTTGTTTCCTGGATCCTGTTTGTGGTTTGTTGTTATTAAAATGCTGCTGGTGCTTCAGGCTCATCGTGTCGTCCTCCTGGTCCAGATCCTGGTCCTGGTCCTGGTCCTGGTCCTGGTCCAGATCCAGGTCCTGGTCCTGGTCCTGGTCCTGGTCCTGGTCCTGGTCCTGTCTCAGGACTTTGATCGACGTCTCTTTGGATTTGTGTTGTGGATTTGGATGTGGGAGTGGACTGAGACTCACTTTGTCTTCTTCCTCTGTCTCTCTGTCTCTCTGTCTCTCTGTCTCTCGGTCTTGGTCTCGGTCTTGGTCTTGGTCTCGGTCTCGGTCTCGGTCTTCGTCAGGACGAGCGTCTGGCCGGAGGATACGAGAACGTCCCGACCGTCGACATCCACATGAACCAGATCGACTTCGAGAAAGAATGGCTCAAATTCCTCAAAGAATATATCACCCCAGTGACGGAGAAACTCTACCCCGGATACTACCCCAAGGTCTGGACTAAACCAGGACTAAACCAGGACTAAACCAGGACTAAACCAGGACTAAACCAGGACTAAACCTGGACTAAACCTGGACTAAACCTGGACTAAACCAGGACTAAACCAGGACTAAACCAGGACTAAACCTGGACTGAACCAGGACTGAACCAGGACTGAACCAGGACTAAACCAGGTCTAAACCAGGTCTAAACCAGGTCTAAACCAGGACTAAACCAGGACTAAACCTGGACTAAACCTGGACTAAACCTGGACTAAACAGGTCTAAACCAGGTCTAAACCAGGTCTAAACCAGGACTAAACCTGGACTAAACCTGGACTAAACCAGGACTAAACCAGGTCTAAACCAGGTCTAAACCAGGACTAAACCAGGTCTAAACCAGGACTAAACCTGGACTAAACCTGGACTAAACCTGGACTAACCTGGACTAAACCAGGACTAAACCTGGACTAAACCTGGACTAAACCTGGACTAAACCAGGACTAAACCAGGACTAAACCAGGACTAAACCAGGACTAAACCCGGATACTACCCTAAGGTCTGGACTGGGACTAAATCAGGACCAGGACTAAGATCAAGACCGGGATCAGGACTAACCCCGGATATTACACATAGGACCGGGACTAAGACCAGGACCAGACCCCAATCTCTGGTCCCACTCTGGTCCTGGTTGTGATCCCGGTTCTGATTCTGGTTGTGATCCCGGTTCTGGTTCTGGTTGTGATCCTGGTCTGGTTCTGGTTCTGGTTGTGATCCCGGTTCTGGTTCTGGTTGTGATCCTGGTCTGGTTCTGGTTGTGATCCTGGTCTGGTTCTGGTTCTGGTTTCAGGCTCACGCTGTGATGAACTTCGTGGTTCGTTATCGTCCGGACGAGCAGCCGTCTCTGCGACCGCATCACGACTCGTCCACGTTCACCATCAACATCGCCCTGAACCGCAAAGGACACGACTACGAGGTGAGAACACAGAGAGAACACGCAAAAACACAGAGAGAACACGCAAAAACACACAGAGAACACGCAAAAACACACAGAGAACACGCAAAAACACACAGAGAACACGCAAAAACACACAGAGAACACGCAAAAACACACAGAGAACACGCAAAAAACACAGAGAGAACACGCAAAAACACACAGAGAACACGAAAAAACACACAGAGAACACGCAAAAACACACAGAGAACACGCAAAAACACACAGAGAACACGCAAAAAACACACAGAGAACACGCAAAAACACAGAGAGAACACGCAAAAACAACACAGAGAACACGCAAAAACACAGAGAACAGAAACACGCAAAAACACAGAGAGAACACGCAAAACACAGAGAGAACACGCAAAAACACACAGAGAACACGCAAAAAACACCACAGAACACGCAAAAACACACAGAGAACACGCAAAAACACACAGAGAACACGCAAAAACACACAGAGAACACGCAAAAACACAGAGAGAACACGCAAAAACACACAGAGAACACGAACAAAAAAAACACAGAGAACACGCAAAAACACAGAGAACACGCAAAAACACACAGAGAACACACGCAAAACACAGAGAGAACACGCAAAAACACAGAGAACACGCAAAAAAACAGAGAACACGCAAAAACACAGAACACGCAAAAAACAGAGAGAACACGCACAGAAAACACAGAGAACACGCAAAAACACAGAGAGAACACGCAAAACAGAGAGAAACGCAAAACACAGAGAAGAACACGCAAAAAACACAGAAACAGCAAAAAACACAGAGAGAACACGCAAAAAACACAGAACACGCAAAAACACGCAAAAAACACAGAGAGAACACGCAAAAAAACACAGAGAGAACACGAAAAAACACACAGCACAACACGCAAAACACACAGAGAACACGCAAAAACAACACAGAGAACACGAACAAAAACACACAGAGAAACACGCAAAAACACACAGAGAAACGCAAAAAACACACAGAGAACACGCAAAAACACACAGAGAAACACGCAAAAACACACACGCAAAAACACAGAGAGAACACGCAAAAACACACAGAGAACACGCAAAAACACACAGAGAACACGCAAAAAACACAGAGAGAACACGAACAAAAAACAGAGAGAACACGCAAAAACACACAGAGAGAACACGCAAAAACACACAGAGAACACGCAAAAACACACAAAAACACACAGAAAAAAACACGCAAAAAAAACACAGAGAACACGCAAAACACACAGAGAACACGCAAAAACACACAGAGAACACGCAAAAACACACAGAGAACACGCAAAAACACACAGAGAACACGCAAAACACACAGAGACACGCAAAAACAACACAGAGACAGAAAACACAGAGAACACAGCAAAACACACAGAGAACACCCAAAAACACACAGAGAACACGCAAAAAAACAGAGAACACGCAAAAAAAAACAGAGAACACGCAAAAACACAGAGAGAACATGCAAAAACACAGAGAACACGCAAAAACACAGAGAGAACATGCAAAAACAGAGAGAACACGCAAAAACACAGAGAACACGCAAAAACACACAGAGAGAACACGCAAACACAGAGAGAACACGCAAAAACACCAGAAGAACACGCAAAAACACAGAGAGAACACGCAAAAAACACACACAGAGAGAACACGCAAAAACACACAGAGAAACGCAAAAACACACAGAGAACACGCAAAAAACACAGAGAACGAAAAACACAGAGAACACGCAAAAAACAAGAGAGACACGCAAAAACAACAGAGAACACGCAAAAACACACAGAGAACACGCAAAACACACAGAGAACACCGAAAAAACACACAGAGAACACGCAAAAACACAGAGAGAACACGCAAAACACAGAGAGAACAGAACACGCAAAACACACAGAGAAACGCAAAAACACACAGAGAACACGCAAAAAACACACAGAGAACACGCAAAAAAACAGAGAACACGCAAAAACACAGAGAGAACATGCAAAAACACAGAGAACACGCAAAACACAGAGAGAACCTGCAAAAACAGAGAGACGAACACGACACACAAGAACACGCAAAAACACACAGAGACACGCAAAAACACACACAGCAAAACACACGAGAACACGCAAAAACACACAGAGAACACGCAAAAACACACAGAGAACAACGCAAAAACACACAGAGAACACGCAAAAACACAGAGAGAACATGAACACAGAGAGAACACGCAAAACACAGAGAGAACACGCAAAAACACACACGCAAACACGAGAGAACACGCAAAACACACACACGCAAAACACACAGAGAACACGCAAAAACACACAGAGAACACGCACACAGAGAGAACACGCAAAAAAACACAGAGAGCAACACAAAAACACACAGAGAACACGCAAAAACACACAGACGAACACCACCACAGAACACGAACACGCAAAAACACAGAGAGAACACGCAAAACACAGAGAACACACAAAAACACACAGAGAACACGCAAAAACACACAGAGAACACGCAAAACCACAGAGAAACGAACGAGAACATGCAAAAACACAGAGAAACGCAAAAACACAGAGAGAACCTGCAAAAAACACGAACAAAGAAACAGAGAAACAGAAGAACACGAAACACGAAAAACACAGAGACACGCAGAAAACACACAGAGAACACGCAAAAACACACAGAGAACAACGCAAAAAACACACAGAGAACACGCAAAAACACACAGAGAACACGCAAAAACACACAGAGAACACGCAAAAAACACAGAGAGAACACGCAAAAACACAGAGAGAACACGCAAAAACACACAGAGAACACGCAAAAACACACAGAGAACACGCAAAAACACACAGAGAACACGCAAAAAACACACAGAGAACACGCAAAAACACAGAGAGAACACGCAAAAAACACAGAGAGAACACGCAACAACACACAGAGAACACGCAAAACACACAGAGAACACGCAAAAACACACAGAGAACACGCAAAAAACACAGAGAACACGCAAAAACACACAGAGAACACGCAAAAACACAGAGAGAACACGCAAAAACACAGAGAGAACACGCAAAAAACACAGAGAACACGCAAAAAACACAGAGAACACGCAAAAACACAGAGAAACACGCAAAAACACACAGAGAACACGCAAAAAACACAGAGAACACGCAAAAAACAAAAAACAGAGAACACGCAAAAACACAGAGAGAACACGCAAAAACACAGAGAAACACGCAAAAACACAGAGAGAACATGCAAAAACAGAGAGAACACGCAAAACACAGAGAGAACAACAAGAAACAGCAAAAACACAGAACACGCAAAAACACAGAACACGCCAAAAAACACAGAAGAAAACACAGAACACGCAAAAACACAGAGAACACGCAAAAACACAGAGAGAACACGCAAAAACAGAGAGAACACGCAAAAACACAGAGAGAACACGCAAAGAACACAGAGAACACGCAAAAACACAGAACACGCAAAAACAGAGAGAACACGCAAAAACAGAGAGAACACGCAAAAACACAGAGAACACGCAAAAACACAGAGAGAACACGCAAAAACACAGAGAGAAACACGCAAAGAACACAGAGAGAACACGCAAAGAACACAGAGAGAACACGCAAAAACACAGAGAGAACATGCAAAAAACACACAGAGAACATGCAAAGAACACAGAGAGAACACGCAAAACACAGAGAGAACATGCAAAGAACACAGAGAGAACACGCAAAAACACGCAACACAGAGAAACGCAAAAACACAGAGAGAACACGCAAAAACACCAGAACACGCAAAAAACACAGAAACACGCAAAGAACACAGAGAGAACATGAACAAAAACACACAGAGAACATGCAAAGAACACAGAGAGAACACGCAAAAACACCAGAGAACATGCAAAGCACAGAGAGAACACGCAAAAACACAGAAGAACATGCAAAGAACAAGCAAAGAACACAGAGAGAACACGCAAAAACACAGAGAGAACATGCAAAAACACACAGAGAACATGCAAAGAACACAGAGAGAACACGCAAAAAACACACAGAGAACACGCAAAAACACACAGAGAACATGCAAAGAACACAGAGAGAACACGCAAAAACACAGAGAACATGCAAAGAACACAGAGAGAACACGCAAAAACACAGAACACGCAAAAACACAGAGAACACGCAAAGAACACAGAGAACACGCAAAGAACACAGAGAGAACACGCAAAGAACACAGCAAGAACACGAGACACACAAGAACACAGAGAGAACACGCAAAAACCCACAAGTATAGTGTAGTGCGTGTGTATTGACGCTGTATGTGTGTATTGACCCTGTGTGTGTGTGTGTGTGTGTATTGACCCTGTGTGTGTGTGTATTGACCCTGTGTGTATTGACCCTGTGTGTGTGTGTATTGACCCTGTGTGTGTATTGACCCTGTGTGTGTGTGTATTGACCCTGTGTGTATTGACCCTGTGTGTCTGTGTATTGACCCTGTGTGTGTATGGACCTGTGTGTATGTGTGTGTATTGACCCTGTGTGTGTATGGACCTGTGTGTATGTGTGTGTATTGACCCTGTGTGTGTATGGACCTGTGTGTATGTGTGTGTATTGACCCTGTGTGTGTATGGACCTGTGTGTATGTGTGTGTATTGACCCTGTGTGTGTATGGACCTGTGTGTTCAGGGCGGCGGCTGCAGGTTCTTGAGGTACGACTGTAAAGTTGAGGCTCCGAGGAAAGGCTGGTCCTTCATGCACCCGGGACGACTGACGCACTATCACGAGGGTCTCCCCGTCACCCGAGGGACCCGCTACATCATGGTCTCCTTCGTCGACCCGTAGACCCCGGGGACACCGGGACACCGGAGACCAGAGACCAGAGACCCCGGAGAGACCCCAGAGACCAAAGACCAAAGACCAGAGACCAGGACCAGGACCAGGACCAGGTCAGAGCCTCAGTCTAACAGAAGTGTCCTGGCGGCGGCGGCGGTCGTGGTCGTCGTCCTCGTTCTTCTCGTATTCGCCGCTGTATCGCAGTAAAACCAAAGAGCCAATCAGGAGCCAGACCCGCCCACTCCACGCTTTAACAACGCTGTCAATCAAACCTGTTGCCGAGGCGAGCGGGACTCAAACCGAGAACCTTCAGATTCGCCCTCGAACAAGCTCGCTTCTGATTGGCTCTTTGGTCGCTGTGATACTCACAGACACACTCCAAACTCCAGACCGGGTCTAAACCGGGACCAGACCGGGTCTAAACCGGGACCAGACCGGGTCTAAACCGGGACCAGACCGGGTCTAAACCGGGACCATCCCTCCAACCAAAACGTGGACTTGGACCTGACCAACGACAGGACTCTTCACTCCCCTCTGGCTCTGATTGCTCCGGTGTCCTGCGCTCTGATTGGTCCGGTGTCCTGCGCTCTGATTGGTCCGGTGTCCTGCGCTCTGATTGGTCCGGTGTCCTGCGCTCTGATTGGTCCGGTGTCCTGCGCTCTGATTGGTCGTCTGGTTTTTTTAAAGACACAAACTCTTTTCTGATGAAACTGTAGAAACTGAAGGTGATTTTTTTTCCTGAAGACGCTGATTTTAGATTTTCGTTTCATTCCGGCTCCTCCTGACTCTGGCTCCTCCACTGGGATCTTGTGGCTCCTCCTCCTCTGGACCTGAGCTGTGACCTGAGCTGTGACCTGAGCTGTGACCTGAGCTGTGACCTGAGCCCCGGGCCTCAGTTTGGTCTGAGATGTTCTTCTGGTTTTACAGGATCCTGTTTTAATTTTTATTTTGTTTGTTTTGTCGTCAGTCGCTCCTGATTGGTCGTGGCTCCTGATTGGTCGTGGCTCCTGATTGGTCGCTGTAGCTGCTGCCCTCAATGAGCT
>NW_026571047.1:33598178-33598866 GCF_026225935.1 Boleophthalmus pectinirostris
ACCAGGACTAGACCAGTCTAAACCAGGAAACCAGGACTAAACCAGGTCTAAAACCAGGACTAGACCAGGACTAGACCAGGACTAGACCAGGACTAAAAACAGGACTAGGACTAAACAGGACTAAACCAGGACTAAACCAGGTCTGGTCTGTACCTGGAGTTGATGACGTCATCCAGACTCGGTCACATGACTGTGAGCGGTGGTCTGGGGGCGGGGCACAGTGTGAATCCTCCAATCAGGATGCACCTGGAGGGCGGCGTCAGCGTGAAGCTCCACCCCGTCTGCCCGGTAACAGCACGGCCAATCAGAACGCTCGGATCCTGTGGACAGATGGCGGAGTTCAGGCGGCGTCACAAACGCACCGGACGCCCCGGACGTGTGTGCCCTGTGTGACCTGTGTGTGTGTGTGTGTGTGTGTGTGTGTGACCTGTGTGTGTGTGTGTGTGTGTGTGTGTGTGTGACCTGTGTGTGTGTGTGTGTGTGTGTGTGTGTGTGACCTGTGTGTGTGTGTGTGACCTGTGTGTGTGTGTGTGACCTGTGTGTGTGGACCTGTGTGTGTGTGTGACCTGTGTGTGTGTGACCTGTGTGTGTGTGTGACCTGTGTGTGTGTGACCTGTGTGTGTGTGTGACCTGTGTGTGTGTGTGTGTGTGACCTGTGTGTGTGTGTGACCTGTGTTGTGTGTGTGTG
>NW_026571047.1:33601192-33616178 GCF_026225935.1 Boleophthalmus pectinirostris
CCTGACACACACAGCACCTGACACACACAGGAGACACCTGACACACACAGGAGACACCTGACACACACAGCACCTGACACACACAGGAGACACCTGACACACACAGGAGACACCTGACACACACAGGAGACACCTGACACACACAGCACCTGACACACACGAGGAGGGCACCTGTCACACGCACCTGTCTGTGTTGGGTCTTGGCTCCTGTCGGTGACTCCAACTCTCTCCAAAACCAGAGCACGAAAACTCACCAGATCAGACCCTAACCAGAAACCAGACTAAACCAGACCAGAACTAGACCAGGACTAGACCAGGACTAGACCAGGACTAGACCCAGGACTAAACCAGGACTAAACCAGGACTAGACCAGACCAGGACTAGACCAGGACTAGACCAGGACTAACCAGGACTAGACCAGGATAGACCAGACCGGACTAGACCAGGACTAGACCAGGACTAGACCAGGACTAGACCAGGACTAACCAGGACTAGACCAGGACTAAACCAGGACTAAACCAGGACTAGACCAGGACTAAACCAGGTCTAAACCAGGTCTGGTCTGTACCTGGAGTTGATGACGTCGTCCAGACTCAGGTCACATGACTGTGGAGCGGTGGTCTGGGGGCGGGGCACAGTGTGAATCCTCCAATCAGGATGCACCTGGAGGGCGGCGTCAGCGTGAAGCTCCACCCCCGTCTGCCCGGTAACAGCACGGCCAATCAGAACGCTCGGATCCTGTGGACAGATGGCAGAGTTCAGGCGGCGTCACAAACGCACCGGACGCCCGACTGTGTGACCTGTGTGTGTGTGTGACCTGTGTGTGTGTGTGTGACCTGTGACCTGTGTGTGTGTGTGTGACCTGTGTGTGTGTGTGTGTGTGTGTGTGTGTGTGTGTGTGTGTGTGTGTGTGTGTGTGTGTGTGTGTGACCTGTGTGTGTGTGTGTGTGTGTGTGTGTGTGTGTGACTGTGTGTGTGTGACTGTGTGTGTGTGTGTGTGTGTGACCTGTGTGTGTGTGTGTGTGTGTGACCTGTGTGTGTGTGACCTGTGTGTGTGTGTGACCTGTGTGTGTGTGACCTGTGTGTGGTGTGACCTGTGTGTGTGGTGGACCTGTGTGTGTGTGACCTGTGTGTGTGTGTGTGTGTGACTGTGTGTGTGACCTGTGTGTGTGTGTGTGTGTGTGACCTGTGTGTGTGTGTGTGACTGTGTGTGTGTGTGTGTGTGTGTGTGTGTGACCTGTGTGTGTGTGTGTGTGTGTGACCTGTGTGTGTGTGTGTGTGTGTGTGTGTGTGACCTGTGTGTGTGTGTGTGACCTGTGTGTGTGTGACCTGTGTGTGTGTGTGTGTGTGTGTGACCTGTGTGTGTGTGTGTGTGTGTGTGTGACCTGTGTGTGTGTGTGTGTGACTGTGTGTGTGTGTGACCTGTGTGTGTGTGACCTGTGTGTGTGTGACCTGTGTGTGTGTGTGTGTGTGTGTGTGACCTGTGTGTGTGTGTGACCTGTGTGTGTGTGTGACCTGTGTGTGTGTGTGACCTGTGTGTGTGTGTGACCTGTGTGTGTGTGTGACCTGTGTGTGTGACCTGGTGTGTGTGTGTGACTGTGGTGTGTGTGTGTGTGTGTGTGTGTGTGTGTGTGTGTGTGTGTGTGTGTGTGTGTGTGTGTGTGTGTGACGTGTGTGTGTGTGTGTGTGTGACTGTGTGTGTGTGTGTGTGTGACCTGTGTGTGTGTGTGTGTGACCTGTGTGTGTGTGTGTGTGTGTGTGTGACCTGTGTGTGTGTGTGTGTGTGTGTGATGTGTGTGTGTGTGTGTGAGACCTGTGTGTGTGTGACCTGTGTGTGTGTGACCTGTGTGTGTGTGTGTGTGTGTGTGTGTGTGTGACCTGTGTGTGTGTGTGACCTGTGTGTGTGTGTGTGTGTGTGTGTGTGACCTGTGTGTGTGTGTGTGACCTGTGTGTGTGTGACCTGTGTGTGTGTGTGACTGTGTGTGTGTGTGACCTGTGTGTGTGTGTGACCTGTGTGTGTGTGTGTGTGTGTGACCTGTGTGTGTGTGTGTGTGTGACCTGTGTGTGTGTGTGACCTGTGTGTGTGTGTGACCTGTGTGTGTGTGTGTGTGTGTGTGTGTGGTGTGTGTGTGTGTGTGTGTGTGTTGTGTGTGTGTGTGTGTGACCTGTGTGTGTGTGTGTGTGTGTGTGTGTGACCTGTGTGTGTGTGTGTGTGTGTGTGACCTGTGTGTGTGTGTGACCTGTGTGTGTGTGACCTGTGTGTGTGTGTGTGTGTGTGTGTGTGTGACCTGTGTGTGTGTGTGACCTGTGTGTGTGTGTGTGACCTGTGTGTGTGTGACCTGTGTGTGTGTGACCTGTGTGTGTGTGTGACCTGTGTGTGTGTGTGTGTGACCTGTGTGTGTTGTGTGACCTGTGTGTGTGTGTGACCTGTGTGTGTGTGTGTGTGTGTGTGTGTGTGACCTGTGTGTGACCTGTGTGGTGTGAGTGTGTGTGTGTGTGTGGACCTGTGTGTGTGACCTGTGTGTGTGACCTGTGTGTGTGTGTGTTGTGTGACCTGTGTGTGTGTGTGACCTGTGTGTGTGTGTGTGACCTGTGTGTGTGTGTGTGTGACCTGTGTGTGTGTGACCTGTGTGTGTGTGTGTGACCTGTGTGTGTGTGACCTGTGTGTGTGTGTGTGTGTGTGTGACCTGTGTGTGTGTGACCTGTGTGACCTGTGTGTGTGTGTGACTGTGTGTGTGTGTGTGTGTGTGACCTTGGTGTGTGTGTGTGTGTGTGTGTGTGTGTGTGTGACCTGTGTGTGTGTGTGTGTGTGACCTGTGTGTGTGTGTGTGTGTGTGTGTGTGTGTGTGTGTGTGTGTGTGTGTGACCTCTGTGTGTGTGTGTGTGTGTGTGTGTGTGTGTGTGTGTGTGTGTGTGTGTGTGTGTGTGTGTGTGTGTGTGTGTGTGACTCTGTGTGTGTGTGTGTGACCTGTGTGTCTGTGTGTGTGTGTGTGGTGGTGTGTGTTGTGTGTGTGTGTGTGTGTGACCCTGACCTGTGTGTGTGTGTGTGTGTGTGTGTGTGTGACCTGTGTGTGTGTGTGTGTGACTGTGTGTGTGTGTGTGTGTGTGTGACCTCTGTGTGTGTGTGTGACCTCTGTGTGTGTGTGTGTGTGTGTGTGTGTGTGTGTGTGTGTGTGTGTGTGTGTGTGTGTGTGTGTGTGTGTGTGTGTGTGTGTGTGTGTGTGTGTGTGTGTGTGTGATGTGTGTTGTGTGTGTGTGTGTGTGTGTGTGTGTGTGTGACTGAGTGTGTGTGTGTGTGTGTGTGTGAGTGTGTGTGTGTGTGTGTGTGAGTGTGTGTGTGTGTGTGTGTGTGTGTGTGACTCTGACTCTGACCTGGAGAGCCACAGTCTGTAGAAGCGTCCGTCCTGCAGCAACGGAAACCAACGACAGGAAACTCCAGAAAAACACACACACACACTCTGAAACAACAACACACACAATAAACACACACACACACTCTGAAACAACAACAACACACAATAAACACACACAACACACACACTCTGAAACAACAACACACACAATAAACACACACACACACACCAGGTCCAGACTGGGTCCAGACCAGGTCCAGACCGGGTCCAGACCGGGTCTCAGGTCTTGTACCTTATTTTCTCGCGCTGTGACCTCTCGCTCTGTGATTGGATGGTTCTTTGGGTCCCGCCCCCAGCAGACGACTGGACCAATCACAGCGGCTTTCAGGTTGAATGACAGCGTAGACCCCGCCCCCACGTTCCTCAAGGCCACGCCCTCTTTCTGCTCCACCCGAATCACCACGGAAACGCAGGCTGTGGCTCCGCCCCCTGAGCAGACTCCGCCCCCTGAGTGATCACACAAGATTATTATTATATTATTATTATTATTATTATTAATATTTTTAATATTAATATATATATTATTATTATTATTATTATATTATTATATATTATTATTATTATTATTATTATTATATTATTAATATTATTATTTATTATTATTATTATTATTATTATTATTATTATTATTATTATTATTAGGCCCGAGCGTCACGGCTGGTGAAGAGCCTTTTGTTGCGCAGTGTGAAGCTGCGCTGTGTGTGTGAAGTGGAGCGTTCAAACTCGGTTATGAATTTAAAAAGTCAATGCCAAAGTGAAAGTCTCCAACTGTTCACCAAGAAACACCTTCCACTGCAAAGACCAAGACGTGATGTTTGTGTAAAACCACAAGAACAAGAAAGTGCAGCTCAGTCTGTTTGTCTTCTGCTCCTCTACATTAACAAACAGGATTTTGTTATTAGGTTCTTTTTTTCACACCTAGAGTGTTATTTCATACCTTTAAACAGCTGACTGACTGGACACGTCACAGCAACATCACGTGACTCTGAGGAAGTGAGCAGTCGAAACTGTCAGGGATGAAATACACTCCAGGTCTGAAAAAAAGAACCTAATAACATAGAATATTGGAAGACCAAATGAACCTCATTGGACTGTTACGCTCAAGTCATGGACAACAATGTGTCAAGGAGTTCTGGAAATTAGAACAACTGGAATCAAAAAGGGCACGTTTCCGTAACCATCTCCGATTCAACCTGCGTTGCCGGGACGAGGGAATTACACCACCCACCCTGGACCTCAAGAATCACATCCCATCACAGAATGCAGAGAAAATTGTAAAAGGAGCAGACCTCACACTGCTGAAAGAAAGAGTAAGATGCACCACGAATAAGGTAAACGACATAAACAATAAACTAAAAACGAACATGGCTAACTTTGCTAGCAAGTTCCAGTTAGACGAAGACACGCAAAAGCTAACAACACAACAACTGTTAAGGACACACGAAAGGATTTTCTTAGAAACAAAAATTAGACACGTAGAAAAATTAGAGTCGCTAATCGCGCGTAAGAATAAAAACAATGCGAAGATAGACGGTTCAATGACAAATAAATGGGTAAAAAATGTATCAAAGCGCCCACTTTCACAGACAGAACTAAACGTATTATCCCGCGGATTAAACTACGCAGTAACGCCAGAAAAAATTCCATACGAAGAATTCATACTCGCCACCGAACAAGCATGCCAATCAATAAAAGAGCAGGGAGGAAAGCAGAACTAAGAAAGGAAATAGCAGGGATTCTTAAAACAGCAAGATGCCACCAGGAAACGTAAATAAAGATGAAAGGAAAGCAATACGCGCGCTAGCTAACGACAAAACAATCACAATAACACCCGCGGATAAAGGAAGAGCCACTGTCGTCATGGACACACACAAATATGATCAATGCTAAAGGACACAAATACATACAAACGGATTAGGAAAGACCCAACTGAGGAAAAGAAAAAGACACTTAAAACACTCCTAAAACCCTTGTTGGAGGAAGAAAAAATAGATAAGGAAACTTACAATTACCTAATACCAACCGCCAACATCACACCACCAATATATGGCACATCCAAAATACACAAAAAGGACACTCCACTTAGACCCAGAGTAGACAGCATCGGTTCAGTAACATATAATCTATCAAAAGCACTAGTAGAACTCATAAAACCATTATTAGGCCATGTGGGGAAGCTGGCCCAAGTGGTCAAAATGAGAGTCCAGTGCAAAGTTGTCCTTCACCAAACCAAATTCTTTATTGGATCCTTCCAAGTCGTGGGCAAAATTCTATACATATTTACAAAAAAAGAACTGTGCTTAACTAAACAAAAGCAACAGAAAATAACACAACAAAAGAAAATACCCACAGGCACCTGGCTGCACTGATGGTGACCTCCTACTGATTAAACTGCCTCTACTTATACACCCCCCAGAGAGGAAGCCCCTCCCCCTGGGTTCACACCAACTTACGGGGAAAACTGTAGCAATTTCCTTTCCTTACTGGTGCTGCCTTCAATTATTTTCTGAAGCCTAATCCCCCTTTTAAACTGAACAGTGTCCAACTTAACTAGATACACTGAAACCAAAATTCTAATAACCCATTTGATAAAACAAAGAACCATTTCCGAGGCTTCCCTCCACATGGTCTGGGCCAACACCTCCCTGAGCCTATAAATATGGCTGCCAAAGGACACGCCCCCTCTGTTGTTCCCAGACCATGTGGAGTCACAGGTAAAGGTGGTGAGTTTAAACAGAAATGAAGGGATATAACCAAATAAAATGAATTTAAAGTAACTGTGTGAATGTGATCAATTAAACAAAGACTAAATAAAACAAACCCGGGATAGTTATTATTTAGCCGTTTAGTTGATATAGATGTAACTGAACTAAGGTGAAAAATGGGGACAAAGGCCGTCTTTGTCACAGGACATACCCAGCAACATTGTAAGAACTCAAAACAACTGGCCCAGGAACTAAAAACCATCAAAGTACAAACCAATGAAATATTAATATCCCACGATGTAATATCCCTGTTCACAAAAACTCCCATAAACGTCACATTACACATAGTTGAGAACCGCCCACGTACAGACAAAACACTACACAAACAAACCAACCTGACAGTTGAAGACTTAACCCGGCTCCTTCATTTTGTTTCCACATCCACATACTTCAAATTCAAAGGAAAAATATACAGGCAGAAGGAGGGTTTGGCCATGGGGGACCCCTTATCAGCCATCATGAGTGGGTTCTTCATGGACGACCTGGAGGACAAGGCCATAAGGACAGAGACAACGACATGCAGACTCACTATGTGGAAAAGATATGTAGACGACATACTGGAAAAAACTGAAAACGGACACACACAAGAGCGAACAGACCACCTAAACACAACAGACAGCACTGGAAACACCCAATTCACACACGAAGAAGAAACAAACAACACAATAAACTTCCTGCACATGAACATCACACACAGGGAAGACGGCAGCATCAAAATCAAAATACACAGAAAACCAACCCACACGGACCAGTATCTCTTATGGACGTCAGAACATCCCACAGCCACAAACTCTCCGTAAGAACATTGTACGACAGAACCAACATCATAACAGACGAACAAGACAAACAGGAAGAAGACAGACACATTCACAAGGCGCTAAGGCACAGGTGTCAAACATACGGCCCGGGGGCCAGATCCGGCCCTCCAAGACCTTTAATCTGGCCCTCGGCTGATTTTCTACTAAAGTATTTTAATGATATTTTCTATTAAAATGGTGTTAATTTTCTGTGGTGTTTATCACAGCAGCGTCTCCAGCGTCTCTGTACGTGGCCCCTCCCACCAGAGCAGCACAAATGAAGACTTGTCTCTCTTTCCAAACGTCTTAAAGGACGATCGTTTTGACTGTTGACCGTGACCCTCATCAGAAAAAATGTCCAACATGAGAAAAGTGGAGCCGAGTGCAGGAATTTTACAACAAAAATGGACTTATTCTGTTTACATACAAGTTCATGTTCAAACTTTGTGTTGAAATTGTATTTTCTTAAAGTTTCAGGTTGTTCATAATATTATAATATTTTGTAAAAGAAAGAGTTCATCAATTAAAAAAGATTTGTGTAATAGATTTGTGTTTCTCTGCACAAATATTTGAACTTATTGTTATTTTTGGGGTTTATATGACATGAGTTTTCTGATCCAGACACTTTGGATCAAAGTCGGTTGGATTCGGCCCCTGGACCAAAATGAGTTTGACTCTCCTGCGCTAAGGCAACGCCAAGACCCAAAATGGGCAATAAACAAAGGGAAACAACAGGTGAAGGAGAAAGAAAAACAGAACCAAAGAAACAAAAACAAAACAGTAAAAATGAGCACAGGCCTGGGAACATTACCATACATCAGGGACATAACAGAAAAAGTACAGAGGGCGATGAAAAAACACAATATGAACACACGAGTGAAACCGAACAGGAAACTCAGACAAATACTCGTCCACCCGAAAGACAAAATAGAACCGGAGCATAAATGTAATGTAATGTACGAAATCCCCGGCATGTCCTGCAATAAAACACACATCGGAGAAACAGGGAGGGAGTTCAGTCCACGAAAAAAGGAACATAGAACAGAACGCGAGAAGGAAACAGCGAAGGCGAAACACGAGCAACAAAACTCAAAGCAGAACAGGAACAACTCAAATCGTCCGTTTCTGACCAGTGTAAAAGAGAGAAACACGTTATGAACTGAGACGGAGCGAACATCACTGGGACAGAGGAAAACAAACATCGCCGCTGGATTAAAGAAGCAATCGAAATACGGAAACGTGCCCACAGGACGATAAACCGGGACGAGGGGCTTTTTTACTCTCACACACCTGGAACTGTCCTGAGGAAGTGGGACTGCAGGTGGCGCTGTCGTCCTGCCTCCACCGAGAGGAAGACAGAGACAAAACCTGTTTAAATCATCTGACCAGACACGACACAGAAACATCACGTGACTCTGAGGAAGACGTTAGTGAACAGAACAAACTGTCAGGGATGAAATACACTCCAGGTCTGAGAAAAAGAACCTAATAACATAGAATATTGGAAGACCAAATGAACCTCATTGGACTAAACGAGATTTTGTTTTGTCGTGGCTCCACAGACAAAATGTTCTCTGTAAACTCGGGATGATTTCTTAGTCAAACAAATGTTTCCTTTTTGGTTCTTCCTGTGGATCAATCCTGCCCATCACCTTCACCTTTCACTAGTTTTCAATTCCGTTGGGAAGAGAAACAGTTTGAGTCACACACGTCTGATTCACTTTTACATTTATGAAGTTCACAAACTCCTGAAGTCCGTTTCTCGAGTCGTTTTCCACTGTTTGGATCCAACAACCACAACCACAACAATTAACGATGTCTGAATCCAAAAACTAAAATATGACAATATCAGAAGCAGAAACAAAAGTGAAACGGTTCAAAAGACTTGAAAAGATCGACTTTGACAATAGACACGTCCCACTGGGAAACAAACATGGAGGTTTGATGTTCACTTTTTCACAGGATCCTTCACAGTCTGAACTGAACCAGGACCAGAGTCTGAGATTCATGATGCATTTGTAGGACGTCCAACAAAAACACTGACGTACTCAAACCAAATTTGGTTCACAGATGCATCATGGGAATAGGAACAAAAAAGTATATTGTGACCACGCCCCCTGCCAAACTGGAAGTCCGCCATCTTGGATAAAAAATAAAAAAATCAACACAGAAAATGAGAAAAATGGTAGGAGTCGGTTAAGATTAGGGATTAGGGGTTCGGGGTTCAGGTTGGGGTTCAGGGTTGAGGTAGGGTGAGGGGTTAGGGTTAATTTAGGAGTTAGATCACGGGGTGAGGTGCATTCGTGGGGCATGACATGTGCAGGGCTCAGCGTGGTCGGGGTGCGGCGTGGGCTCGAGCGAGGGCCGATCATCGCCGCTTGCAGCTATATGTTTAATATTATTATTATTTATTTTATTTATTTATTATTATTATTATTATTATTTATTTTTTATTATTATTCAGTCTCCACAGCTGATGTTCGTGAGGCACCGATACGATGCTGGTATCAAATATCGGTGTTGATATTGAATGTTTTGGTGGATTGGATATCGGATACAGGTTCAGCCGATATTCTGGGTGTGTTTTATTCTGCTCTGTAAACATAAATATAATATATATAATATAATATAATATATATAAAATATTAAGATTATTTTCTTAAAGCTGCTGTGGAATTATTTTACAGACAAATAACCACAGAGGATCATTTGTGAGCGTCTGTTTGTTTAAAGGAAATAAACTTTCACACTCTGGTATCGGTGGATATCGGTGGAGAATTGTTTTGTTTTGGGCTGTTTCCTGCGTGGTTTCAGGTCGTAGTTGAAGCTGTTTAAACACAAACACGGGGGGAGGACGTGTGTGACTTTATGTTGTTTGTATAAACTCCTGACTGGACGAGGACAAAAGTTTCTCTCAGTTTCTCTGCTGGATTTGGTTTGTTTTATTAATTATATTAATTCACTGTGTTTCGTTTTCACGATGGTTTAATGACAAGACGACGATAAAAAAACGACGACTCGTCCACGTAAACACCTCACTCACCGAGCGGACGCTGCAGCGGATATCATCATGAGTATCGTCAGTATCAGGTATCGTGAGTATCGTCAGTATCAGGTATCAGTATCGTCAGTATCAGGTATCGTGAGTATCAGGTATCGTGAGTATCGTATCAGTATCAGGTATCATGAGTATCAGTATCAGTATCAGAGTATCAGGTATGAGTATCGTCAGTATCAGGTATCGTGAGTATCGTCAGTATCAGGTATCATGAGTATCGTCAGTATCAGGTATCGTGAGTATCGTCAGTATCAGGTATCATGAGTATCAGGTATCGTGAGTATCGTCAGTATCAGGTATCGTGAGTATCGTCAGTATCAGGTATCGTGAGTATCGTCAGTATCAGGTATCGTGAGTATCGGTCAGTATCAGGTATCGGTGAGTATTGTGTATCGTGAGTATCAGATATCGTGAATCAGTGAGTATCAGGTATCGTGAGTATCGTGTATTGGTGAGTATCGTGTATTGGTGGGTATTGGTGAGTATTGGTGAGTATCAGGTATCGTGAATCGGTGAGTATCGTGTATCAGTGGGTATCATGTATCAGTGAGTATCAGGTATTGGTGAGTATCGGTGAGTATCAGGTATCGGTGAGTATTGTGTATCGTGAGTATCAGATATCGTGAATCAGTGAGTATCGTGTATCAGTGAGTATCAGATATCGTGAATCAGTGAGTATCAGGTATCGGTGAGTATCGTGTATTGGTGAGTATCGGTGAGTATCAGGTATCGGTGAGTATCGTGTATCGGTGAGTATCGGTATTGGTGAGTATCGGTGAGTATCAGGTATCGGTGAGTATCGTGTATTGGTGAGTATCGGGTATTGGTGAGTATCGGTCAGTATCAGGTATCGGTGAGTATCGTGTATCGCAGACCCTTAAACCCAAAGTATCGTCTTCGTCGTCATTCTCACCTTCGTCGGTTTTTCTCTTCTTCCTCTTCCTGTCCTCTGGCTCCGCCTCCTCGCCGCTCGCATCACGGCCAGGCCCCGCCCCCTGACGCTGCTGAATCTCCATGGCAACAGAAGGACTGAGCACAGAGACGTGATCGAGCGAGAACTGCAGGTAAAACCTACGAGAGAAAAACCAGGTCTGAACCAGGACTAAACCAGGACTAAACCAGGTCTAAACCAGGACTGAACCAGGACTGAACCAGGACTAAACCAGGTACTAAACCAGGTCTGAACCAGGACTAAACCAGGACTAAACCAGGACTGAACCAGGACTAAACCAGGACTAAACCAGGACTAAACCAGGTCTGAACCAGGACTAACCAGGACTAAACCAGGACTAAACCAGAACCAGAACCAGACTGAACCAGGAACCAGGACTGAACCAGGACTGAACCAGGACTGAACCAGGACTAAACCAGGACTAAACCAGGACTAAACCAGGTCTGAACCAGGACTGAACCAGGACTAAACCAGGACTAAACCAGGTCTGAACCAGGACTAAACCAGGACTAAACAGGTCTGAACCAGGACTAAACCAGGACTAAACCAGGACTAAACCAGGACTAAACCAGGTCTGAACCAGGACTAAACCAGGACTAAACCAGGACTGAACCAGGACTGAACCAGGACTGAACCAGACTGACTGAACCAGGACTGAACCAGGACTGAACCAGAACCAGACTGAACCAGGTCTGAACCAGGACTAAAACCAGAACTAAACCAGGACTAAACCAGGTCTGAACCAGGACTGAACCAGGACTGAACCAGGACTGAACCAGGACTAAACCAGGTCTGAACCAGGACTAAACCAGGACTAAACCAGGTCTAAACCAGGACTAAACCAGGACTAAACCAGGACTGAACCAGGACTGAACCAGGACTGAACAGGACTAAACCAGGTCTGAACCAGGACTAAACCAGGACTAAAACCAGGACTAAACCAGGTCTGAACCAGGACTAAACCAGGACTGAACCAGGACTGAACCAGGACTAAACCAGGTCTGAACCAGGACTAAACCAGGACTAAACCAGGACTAAACCAGGACTAAACCAGGACTAAACCAGGACTTACCTGGTTTCCTTGTGGGAGATGAAATGTTCCTGATCCAGGTGTTTGAAGGAGGGAAACTCTGATTGGATGAATCTCTCCGTTACCATGGTGAAGTGACGCACACACACGAGGCAGCCTGCCAATCAGAAGCCAGCATTTAAACAACAGACCAATCAGAAGTCAGCGTTTAAACATCAGGCCAATCAGAAGCCAGCGTTTAAACAACAGACCAATCAGAAGCCAGCGTTTAAACAACAGACCAATCAGAAGCCAGCGTTTAAACAACAGACCAATCAGAAGCCAGCGTTTAAACAACAGACCAATCAGAAGTCTGTATTCTGAGGTTTCTGTGGAGACGACTGAACTTTAACCTCGTTGCAAATTTCTCTGATCTGGCCAAGATTTTAAACCTTATTTCAGGTTTTTCATCTTAGAAAATGTCACTTTTATTTCTTCCATGACTCAACTTGTCGGAAAATCTTAAATTTCGGTGATAAATGTTTAAAAGAAACTATCATCCATTTACCAGAGTTTTCCCTGAAACACTTCATTAGTTTTTAGATTCAGTGTGAACAGACGAACGACTCATGTGCGACTGATTTAAGATTTTATATCTAGAATTTAGAATCTCTGAATTCATCATCAGACCATGAACTGTGAACATAAACTGGTTTTTAGTTTGTTGAGCTTCATAAATGTATTTCCAGCGCTGGAACCGTGAGCTCAGACGCTTCACTCTGCTCCAGAGGGAGTTTATTTAAAGATGAAGAAGATGAAGATAAAATGATCTTCTGTTTGGATTCATCATTTTTCTATTTTTAACTCATTTTCTGACAGATTTAAATGTTTAGATCTTGGCCGAGTTTCTCGACTGAAACACGACGACGTTCAGAACCTGTTACAGACGCACACCAAACACACACAACTGTACCGATCCAGGCCGTGCTGAAGGCCGCAGTCTGCTCCCGCCCTGAGGCCCGGTCCAGGTCCTGGTCCTGATCCCGGTCTCGGTCCTGGTCTCGGTCCCGGTCCAGGTCCCGGTCCAGGTCCCGGTCCAGGTCCGGGTCGGTCTCTGTCACCACACAGGACACAGTCCCGGTGGCGTCTCGAAGCTCCAGACTCTGAGACTCAGATCCTGGAGACGGAAGCTGAAGAATCCCAACCAACAGAAGAGGACGCTCTCTGTAACACACACACACACACACACACACACACAACTGTAACACACAACACACACACACACACACAACTGTAACACACACAACACAACACAACTGTAAACACACACACAACACAACACACACACACACAACACACAACTGTAACACACAACACACACACACACACACACACACACAACTGTAACACACACACACACAACACACAACTGTAACACACACACACACACAACTGTAACACACACACACAACACACACACACACACACACACACACACACACAACTGTAACACACACACACACACACAACACACAACTGTAACACACACACACACACACACACAACTGTACACAACACACACACACACAACACACACACACACAACACACAACTGTAACACACAACACACACACACACACACACAACTGTAACACACAACACACACACACACACACACACACACACAACTGTACACACAACACACAACACACACACACACAACACACAACTGTAACACACACACAACACACACACACACACACAACACAACTGTAACACACACACACACACACACACACAACACACACAACTGTACACACACACACACACACACACAACACACACACAACTGTACAACACACACACACACACACACACACACACACACACACACACACAACTGTAACACACAACACACACACACACACACACACAACTGTAACACACACACACACACACACACAACTGTAACACACACACACAACACACACACACACACAACTGTAACACACAACACACACACACACACAACTGTAACACACAACACACACACACACACACACAACTGTAACACACACACACAACACACACAACTGTAACACACAACACACACACACACACACACAACTGTAACACACACACACACACACACACAACTGTAACACACAACACACACACACAACTGTAACACACACACAACACACACACACACACAACTGTAACACACAACACACACACACACACACACACACACAACACACAACTGTAACACACACACACACACACACACACAACTGTAACACACACACACACACACACACAACTGTAACACACAACACACACACACACACAACTGTACACACACACACAACTGTAACACACAACACACACACACACACACAACTGTAACACACAACACACACACACACACAACTGTAACACAACATATAAACATACACACAACTGTAACACACACAACATACAACTGTAACACACACACACATTTACACACACTGGTGATGTCACTCAGGTCACTTCTGTCACAGGGAGAAGATGGAGACTTACCCCATGTGAAGGTCTGCAGGAGGACTCTGGTCCCTGTGGTCCCTGGTGGTCCCTGTGGTCCCTGTGGTCCCTGTGGTCCTGTGGTCCCGGGGGTCCGGTCTGTGGCCCCTGTGGTCCCTGTGGTCCCTGTGGTCCCTGTGGTCCCTGTGGTCCCTGTGGTCCGGTCCGGGGCCCCTGGGGTCCGAGCGGAGGCGGGCGTGGGACCAGGACAGGGCGGCGTTGAGTTGGCTGCAGTTCAGACTCTGTCCATCGGGGGGCAGCAGTGAGCTGAGGCTGAGGGACGACCAGCAGAGCGAGAGCAGCGAGGAGCGCAGAGACGACACACTGAGCACGTGCGGGAGCGAGGAGGCGGAGCCGTACTGCGGGGGAGGGGACAGGTGAGTCAGGTCCTCACAGTAAAAACACCACAGACACAAACAGGAACCAC
>NW_026571047.1:33616678-33621678 GCF_026225935.1 Boleophthalmus pectinirostris
GGACCAGAGCAGGACCAGAGCGGGACCAAAGTGGGACCAGAGTGGGACCAGACCGGGACCAGAGCGGGACCAGAGCGGGACCAGAGTGGACTCCGAGCTTTGACTCTGAACCTCCGCAGGGTCTGAGCCTCAGCTTCGAGCTCCGGCCCTGCTGTGGGCTCTGAGCCTCCAGTCTGGTCTCGGTCTCAGTCCTGCTCTGGTCCCCGGACCTGGTTCAGTCCTGGTTCAGTCCTGGTTCAGTCCTGGTTCAGTCCTGGTTCAGTCCTGGTTCAGTTTGGCATCACAGTCACGTAAACAGGAAACGGTCGTTATCTGTTTTTTCCATTTTTCATTTAAACACAAAATCGAAAACTGAAAAAAACAACGAATCATTATCTGTTTTTTCATTTTGGTTTTGGAGACAAATAATGAAGAAAACTGTTGTTTTTTTGTTTTCTTATTTTTGGTTTTATATTGAAAAACAAATGAACGAACGACACACAGATTCTCGCTCTTTCTTGTTCTTGTGGTTTTACACGGATTTGCAGCTCAGTCTGTTTGTCTTCTGCTCCTCGACATTAACAAACCGGGTTTTGTTTTGTCGTGGCTCCACATACAAAATGTTCTCTGTAAACTCGGGATGATTTCTTAGTCAGACAAATGTTTCCTTTTTGGTTCTTCCTGTGGATCAATCCTGCCCATCACCTTCACCTTTCACTATTTTTCAATTCCGTTGGGAAGAGAAACAGTTTGAACAGAGGTTTGAGTCACACACATCTGATTCACTTTTACATTTATGAAGTTCACAAACACATTTCTGGAGTCGTTTTCTGCTGTTTGGATCCAACAACCACAACAATGACGATGTCCCAATCCCAAAACTAAAATATGACAATATCAGAACCAGAAACAAAAGTGAAATGGTTCAAAAGACTTGAAAAGATCGACTTTGTCAGTAGACACGTCCCACTGGGAAAACAAACATGGAGGTTATGTTATTAGGTTCTTTTTCTCAGACCTGGAGTGTATTTCATCCCTGACAGTTTATTCTGTTCACTATCGTCGTCCTCAGAGTCACGTGATGTTTCTGTGTCGTGTCTGGTCAGATGATTTAAACAGGTTTTGTCTCTGTCTTCCTCTCGGTGGAGGCAGGACGACAGCGCCACCTGCAGTCCCACTTCCTCAGGACAGTTCCAGGTGTGTGAGAGTAAAAAAGCCCCTCGTCCCGGTTTACAGTCCTGTGGGCACGTTAACGTATTTCGATTGCTTCTTTAATCCAGCGGTGATGTTTGTTTTCCTCCGTCCCAGTTCATAACGTGTTTCTCTCTTTTACACTGGTCAGAAACGGACGATTTGAGTTGTTCCTGTTCTGCTTTGTGTTTTGTTGCTCGTGTTTCGCCTTCGCTGTTTCCTTCTCGCGTTCTGTTCTATGTTCCTTTTTTCGTGGACTGAACGCCCTCCCTGTTTCTCCGATGTGTGTTTTATTGCAGGACATGCAGGGGATTTCGTATATGACGTTACATTTATGCTCCGGTTCTATTTTGTCTTTCGGGTGGACGAGTATTTGTCTGAGTTTTCTGTACGGTTTTACTGTTGTGTTCATATTGTGTTTTTTCATCGCCCTCTGTACTTTCTCTGTTATCACGTGACTCTGAGGAAGACGCTAGTGACCAGTCCAAACTGTCAGGTATCAAATAACACTCCAGGTCTGAGAAAAAGAACCTAATAACATAGAATATTGGAAGACCAAATGAATCTCATTGAACTATTGAAAAGATCGACTTTGACAACAGACACGTCTGAACTGCTCGATGACCTGAAGTCTGAGATTCAGGATCCATGTAAAGTCCCTGCACACACTCTGACCACGAGAGCGTCACTGCCACCTGCTGTCGTGGAGGTGCAATTACAAAAAAGTATGTTCCTCGAGATCACACATTCCCCCAACATTTGAGGAGGATTGTGTTAAACCAAGAGGAAACTAAATGAGGGAGCGAGGGAAGGACAAAGAAAGGGAAAAACAGAATGATAGAAAATGAAAGGATTGATGAGAAGGAGAAGAATGGAGTGACGAGGAGAAGAGAGAAGAGGATCTGAACTTGTGTTGAACCGAGAGGAAACGGGGAAGAGAGAGAGAGAGAGAGAGAGAGAGGTAAAGAGAGGAGCGAGAGACGGAAAGAGCAGTGTTAAATAAAAGAGAGGTTTGAAGAAGAGAGAGAGAGAGAATGATGAAATGATGGGCGGATGAAGGAGAGAGGAATCTAAACTCGTGCTGAACCAGGATTAAGTGGGATTAAGTTTGGATCAAAGCTGAAGGAGAAACGAGAGGGTGAAGTGATTAAGAAGAGAAGTTTGAGGTTTTCTATTGTGTTTGAAACAAGGAAGAGAGAGAATAAAGGAGGGAGAGAGAGAGAGAGAGATAGAAAGAGGAGAGAGAGAGGAAGAGGAGGGCGAGGGCTCCGAGGATGGTTCAAACAAACTTCTGTGGAGTATTGAAGCGTAACACGTCACATGTTTAGATCAACATGTTCCTTTTGTTTTTTGAGTCTGTCCTCCCTTTGCTCTCGGCGCTGAGTCACTTCCCCTTCAGAGCGGAGAGATGAGAGGAGAGGAGAAAGAGGAGAGGGAGCGAGAAAACAATAAAAGGAAAAAGGAGAGAGCACTATAATAACACACTGGAGACTAAAGCAGTGAACGTCACGTCAGGTTTGTGGAGTCGCTGCTGTGTTCAGTTTTGTGTCGTGTTGTAAATTTATGGAGAACGACTATGGAGGAAGAAGCTGTCAAAAATATTCATGCGCATAGAATAGAAATCTGTGCATATTTGGTAAATCCGTGCATATTTGACTGTAGTTGTGCATAAAATAAATATTTGTAAACTCTTAAATGAGTCCAGTCGTACATAAAATATATTGTGTGTATTTTATCCATCAGAATACGAATTGAAAAATTACAACGTCATGAATTAAAATCACGAAATGAAAACTTATGATTACACTTTCATCAGTACGAAAAAAAAATTCACAGACGGAATTTTACTGTAAAAAAAAAACAGAGAAACGACACAAGAAGCTACAACAGAACAACAAGTGGGTTCATTCAAATCTATTGTAAAAATTAAAATCTATTGTAAAAATGTCTTGAATTCAGGAACCGAACGCTGCTGTGTGATATTGTGTAGAAACACGTCCTTTGAATGTTGATATGCTCCACTATGTTAGAAAACATAGTGGAGTCAGTTGGTGAACATCAGACGTAACGTTCTCCCAGGGATCATTAACAAATATCAGGGTTCTTCGATTTCCCGTTCAAAGGAGGTGTTTCTACACAATATTATACAGCAGCGTTCGGTTCCCGAATTCAAGACATTTTTACAATAGATTTGAATGAACCCACTTGTTGTTCTGTTGTTTCTTCTTGTGTCATTCCTCTGTTTTTACTCTGATACAAACTTGAGCTGCTCAGTCTTGATCTTGATCGATGTTTCTTCTGCTCGATGGATAATGTCTGTGAAGTGATGACGTATTTTTGACAGTAAAGTTCCGTCTGTGAATTCGTATTCGTACTGATGAAAGTGTAATCGTAAATTTTCATTTCGTGATTGTAATTCATGACGTCGTAACTTTTCAATTCGTATTCTGATGGATAAAATACACACAATATATTTTATGTACGACTGGACTCATTTGAGAGTTTACAAATATTTATTTTATGCACAACTACAGCCAAATATGCACGGATTTCTATTTTATGCGCACAAATATTTTTGACAGCTTCTTACTCCATAAACGTGGGTTTGTTCTTGTGGTTTTGGTCTTTGTGGTGGAAGGTGTTTCTTGGTGAACAGTTGGAGACTTTCACTTTGGCGTCGACTTTTAAACTTCGTAACCGAGTTTGAACGAAGGATCAGGATTTTGTGGACAGATTTAAGAAGCTGCAGGGACACACTTACACACACATGACACACACACACAGCACACACACACACACTTACACCACACACACACACACTTACACACACACACACACACACACACACTTACACACACACACACACACACTTCACACACACACACACACACACACACACACACACTTACACACACACACACACACACACACACTTACACACACTTACACACACACACACTTACACACACATTTACACACACACATTTACACACACACACACTTACACACACACACACACACACACACACACACACACACACACACACACACTTACACACACACACACACACACACATCACACACACTTACACACACACTTACACACACACACACACACACATTTACACACACACACACACACTTTACACACACACACTTACACACACACACACACACATTTACACACACACACACACATTTACACAACACACACACACACACACTTTTACACACACACACACACACACACACATTTTACACACACATTTACACACACACTTACACACACATTTACACACACACATTTACACACACACTTTTACACACACACACACACATTTACACACACATTTACACACACACACACACACACACACACTTTACACACACACACACACACATTTTTACACACATTTGCACACACACACACTTACACACACACTTTTACACACACACACACACACACTTACACACACACACACACACACACACACACACATTTACACACACACATTTACAACACACTTACACACACACATTTCACACACACACACACATTTACACACACATTTACACACACACACACACACACACACATTTACACACACTTTACACACACATTTTACACACACACTTACACACACATTTACACACACACACACACATTTACACACACACACACACACACACACACACACACACACACACATTTACACACACATTTACACACACACTTACACACACACACACACACATTTACACACACACACACACACACACACTTACACACACACACACACATTTACACACACACACACACACACACACAT
>NW_026571047.1:33626678-33636678 GCF_026225935.1 Boleophthalmus pectinirostris
CTCCGCTCGGTTTGATTTCTCTCCAGCTCAGAGGTCAGGAATCAGAAAACACTAGACGGTTTACAAGAATCCTGAAGATGTAGACGGCGCCCTGGCCAATCAGCCGTGACGTGGTGGTGGCGTCTGTGTCCATTTTGTGTTTCAGCACAACAGTAAACAAAGCGTCGAGATGGAGACGAAGACAGACATTCTGTGTTGGCGACGATTCCCCAGATCCCCCAGGATTTAAAGTCAGAACAAAGAGAATGTTTGGTGAGTTTGATCTCGGGGAAAGACGTTCTTGTTCTTCTTCCTACAGGATTTGGAGCTTTACAAACGTCACGACCAAACAGCAGCGACTGGTTCAATAAAAAAAGTCCCGTCTACTGTCGAGTGAACGAATCCTAATGCTGCAGGTCACACGGTTTCCACCAAGTGAAACCAGCTCAGGAATCCAGAATCTGGAGTCCCCTGAGCTCCTGAGAGACTCATTCTTTCAGTAACGTTGTAAAAACAGTGAGCAGGTCGAAGGGCTGGAGTTTATAAACCTGTGGAGTGAAAACCCTGATTTACAGGATTTGGACGGTGAGCGAGACTTTTGGCAACACAGTGTCAGTAGAAATGAGAGAAGTAAATATTGAGTCTTTAATTCCCCAGAGGAGTAAACGTTGGCTCTTTCGAGACTCAGACTGTGGAGGTTCAGGGCTCATTTCTCTTCGTCTCCGCACAAGGACTTTCTGTAATGAGTTTCTTTGTGATGAAATACACTTTTTATAGGATTTACTTGAAATAGACGACAACAAAAGCAGAAAAATGAGGCTTTATCATAAAAACACAAAACAGTTCGACCTTCAGGGAAAGTGAACTGAAAGTTCTGTTTTCTACAGTTTACAAGAATCAAGTAACAGAGAAAAGTGTCTCCTGTTTCTGGTGGAGTTGAACCACAGACCCTCCTGCTGTGAGGTTGGGTGGAGTTTTTTGGACCCACTTTGGGTGGAGTGGGTGTGGTTTTTTGGAGGTTGGTGGAGTTTTGGGTGGAGTTGGTGGAGGTTTGGGTGGAGGTTTGGGTGGAGGTTGGTGGAGGTTTTTGGGTGGAGTTTGGGTGGAGGTTGGTGGAGTTGGGTGGAGGTTGGTGGAGGTTTGGTGGAGTTGGGTGGAGGTTGGTGGAGTTGGGTGGAGGTTGCGGCCGCACTGACCCGTTGTACATTTCTTTTGTATCTGAATCATCCAAACGTGGCTCGGAGCTGTAATTTTCTTCTGTAAAATCTGTAAAAACAACAAGTGTATTTTGAATATTTGCAATTTTTGAAGTTATAAAAAAACAAACACCAAAATCCATTCTTAAAAAACTATAATTATAATATGAATAACACATCTCTATATAAGACTGTTTGTACATTTTGTTCGATAATATAAATAAATGGTGTTTTTTTTTTGGTTTGTTTTTTTAATAAAGTGCCGAACTGAAACGATGTCTCACCGAATCGCGCCAAAACCGCCGTCACCGCTTTTCATTTGGATCTGGAAGGATTTTTATGTGTTTTATTTTGTTTAAAGACGGAGTATAAAAACGACTCGTCCACACGTGTATGTGAGTATAAAATGTTATATAAAATGAGTTATATATATATAATAACAGTTTTACTCGAACACGGTCCATGAAAAGACTGTTTTCACATTTGCCACCTTCCTCGGCTTGAAATCAGCTGCTGGAACACGGTGCCCCCGTCCTTGTTTTTACCGCCCATGTGACGCCGTGACGAGCGTTTCAGAAACGACGTGTCTGGACTCAAATGGTTTCTGATACGGTGATGCGGTTCAGGGTAAACGTGGACTCAGTTTGTCTTCTTCCTCCTTCTCCGACACTCTTCCCTTCTCCTCCTCAGCTCACAGACGGAAAGTGTGATGAGACGATTCTCCAGCTGCTGCGGGAAAAGTTTGGATGGTGTTTGTGTCCGTGGAGGAAGGACAAACTGTTTTCTTCCGGTCGATGTAATTATGTTCTTTGAGCCCGTATTTACATGACGACGCTCTGAACGAGGTAACCCTTATTCCGACAGACCCCCACCTCGACGTTCCATCATTCCGACAACCCTCCGTTCCGACATGCCTCATTCTGACACTTTTTCATGCCGCCGTTCCACCAGTCAAAGTTTGGAGCGTCACCTTTATTGCCTCGTATACGGCGCATGGACCGTGTCTTCTCGTATAATCTGCTTGCGCCTCGTTCCGTGCACGGCGCTCACCGCTTCCCCTGTGTCACCAGTCCGTTAAAATATTGTCCCGAAAGAGCACAGCCAATTTCCTTGTGTGTCGGAATGGAGGAATGTTGGAAAAAAAAGCTAAAAAAAAAAAGTCAGAGTGCAGAGACGTTTGATACGTTTGCATCTTGGGCAGTGTAGACAGAAGGGTGGTTTCAGATTTTTGTGTTTTTAATCCCCAAAAACGCCGTCACCGCCTAAACGACAGACACTTCCTATAAAATATTTTGTCGTTATTTCCCACAAGTGTCTCTAAGTTTGTCTTCTTCCTCCCTTCTCCGGCTCGTGTGTCCGTGGAGGAACGACAAACCGAGATGACAGAAAAACCGGGAGCAACTGAAGTTTATGTTTTCTTCCCAAAGATGTAAATACATTTATTGAGTTTATGTTTATACGACGAGGGTCTGAACAGAAGACGCAAAAGCGGCGTCACGTCTTCACTTTTTATTTAACGTTTAGTCGAGTGTTTTCAGGAGGAAATCTGCTGCAGACGGTGATGCAAAAGTGTGTGGAATTGGATTGTGTTTGCATGTTTGTTTGTGATGTAAACTCGTACGTGACCTGAGCACATCTGACCAGAGGTTTGCGTCTTGGGCAGAGTAGACGGAAACTCTACGGCGAAGTGTGTTCAACTTTTCCACTCTGGAGGTGGTATCAGATTTTTGCAGTTTTAAGACCCAGAAACGCCGTCACCGTCTCAACAAAAAACTCTTCCGATAAAATATTTTTATGTCGTTTTTAACCTCAAGGCCCTGAGACGTTGAGCTCAATTAAATAAAGGCGATTTAACGTGTTTTCTGTGTAAACTTGAAGGAGAATATCTTAATTCTGAACTATTTAATTCAGAACAATTGACTCGGAATCAACAAATCCTGTAAACGTGGCCAGTGTGAGCTTGATAAATACAGCGTAGAACTTGAATACTCCCTCTTTAAACACTCTTTTTTTATTTTGCTTTTGTGTTTTGTGTTTCTCCAGACGCCCTGACACGTGTTTCCAGGCTGTTAATATTCCATAAATGAAAATAAAAATAAAAGAGACTAGTTTTCTACAGGTTTTAACGTGAAATATTAGAATAATTATTATTGTTATAAAAGTTCAGTTCTATACGGAGAGAAGAGACGAGGCGATTTAAGATTCAAAACCAGACCAGAGCTAAACTGTTTTTGACGACTTTTGCTTTTAGAATAGTTTTTTTTTTTTTTTTTTTTTACGTGGAATGTTTGTGTAAATTGAGGAAGTCGTTGCTTGTGGAGTTGTGGGTTAAATTCCAGATGTTTAGAACCAAAAGCAAAGACTTCATCACAAGATTTAAAGGATTTATATCACACAAAACCGACTCCTGTGAGCTTTAAGTCGTGTTTCCTCCTCAAAAACAGAGCTGGAGTTTGGTTTCGTTTCATTCCCACATGTTTAAGTAACTTTTTAAACACTCTGTTCCACCTTGTGATGTCATGAAGTGGTCGTTTTCAAGTGAACATCTCCTTTTACTTTTAGTTCAGTAGAGAAATTCCAGCTCTGAAATGATCCAGATGATTCCAGTGAAGGTGTGTGGAGTTTAAAAACAGAGTGGAGCACTTCCTGTCATCACCACATGATGACATCACCAGGTGGATGGATATATTACACGTGTATATATGTATATAAATGATGAGATTCAGTTTTTTCCTCGTATTTCTTAACTTTTTATTTATTTTTATGTCCCTCTTTTCCCAATATTTATTTATTCATTTTATTTACCTCTTACTGTATTATTATTATTATTATTATTATTATTATTATTATTATTATTATTATTATTATTTTATTTAGGTCGCATTACATTACTTTATTTTTATTTTATTTTATTTTATTTTTTGACATCTGTTTTACATAATAAATAAATAAATAAATAAAAGACATCACAAGGTGGAACAGACGTTTTTTTTTTTCTTTTCAGCCTATTTTTTTTTTTTTGGGGGGGGGTTTGTGTGTGTGAATGAAACAAAACACACTCCAGGTCTGTGTGTGACGAGGAAACGACATTAGAACAGAGAAAATCGTGTGATTTGGATCTTTAATGTTTATTTACATGTTAAAAGTCGCTGCACTTGATTTTTACCATTTTAAAAACATGAAAAACAAAAGTATTTCCTCTTAAACCGTTTGCCGTGTTCCAGAGTTACTCCCTGAGGCCAGAGCGGAGTTTTGCCCTGAAACTAGTAAACAACTAGTATGCTGACCATGCACTTCCTGATCACCAGATAAACCATAAATCTCTTTGTAATCAGACGCAGACAGTGGATTTATTTTGACCTCAGCTGTACTGGGGTAAGACTCGTTTTACTCAAATACACGAGGAGAAAATCAAGTACAGCGACTTTAAAGCTGCACTGTGTCACTTTTTCTGGTGGAGGCTCCGTCAGACGCTTTTCTCTGTGGATTTTTAGTTCTTGCTTTGTCCAGGTGAAATCCACGGCAAAAGAAGAAGGTCAATGTGTCGACTGGACTAAAGTTTATTTGGTCAAATATGTTTCTCTTGCTGCTGGTGACTCTTCCTTATATCTGCCTGAAGTGAGGAGCTAACTACACTGAAACTACTCTGGAACTAACACACACACTTGTTTACAGTTTGTGTTTGTAGCTCGGCCTGTTCATCTGTTTCACAGTTTTGTGTAAAGTGCCAGAGGAAGTTCTCTTAAAGAAGAGGTTCTCAAACTGTGGGGGAGGGTCCAGAAAAGGGCACAGAGTGTTTCAGTGCAGTTTGTTTGACTTTGTATCAGGTCGATCATTTTGACTTTGGTCATTTTGTAAGTAACTCACATGATGAAAAAGTGTGAACACCCCTGATCTAGAATGTTCCACAGTGCGGCATTAAACCTTAAACTCTATCTTCACAGAGAACAAACCAGAGCACGGTACAGCTCAGATCTGTGGAGAAGCGACGACGCTCACAGTCAGAAGTTTGTTTTTCGAGATATTTTTGAGCTTTAAAACCAGATCTAATTAAATAAATGTAAAGTCGAGCTCCACAGAAACAAACAGGTGACGGACCAAACCAAAAAGTGACACAGTGCAGCTTTAAACTGAAATGTGAGACTTTTTGTTCTTTAAATGTGATGATGTTTTTCTGATGTTTTTTGAAATGTTTTGGAGCAGGTTCATTTCCATCGGTGACTTGGTGAAACACTTTCCACACTGTGCTCAGTCAAGACACAAACCAGGACTAAACCAGGTCTAAACCCGGACTAAACCAGGTCTGGACTGAACCGGGCCCGAGCTCGGTCCGGACCGGGACTTAAACCAGGACTGAACTGGATCTAAACCAGGTCTGGGCGGGTCTGGACCGAGGCGTCCAAATGTTATTTATAAATCTGCTGCTTGGATTTTCGTATCTTTATTAAAAACAGTTTACACAAAAACAAACCCAGACTCCCACTTTTACTTGATTTTCTCTTCTCTCTTTTCTCTCTCTCTTGTTTTCTCTCTCTTCTCTTTGCCCTTTCATCTCTCTCTCTCTCTCTCTCTCTCTCTCCTTCTTTCTCTCTCTTGTTCCCTCTTTCTTCTTCTCTCCCTTTTTTCCTCTCTCCCTCTCTCTCGCTTCCTTTCCCTCTCTTCTCTTTCGCGCTTTGACCTCCCTCTCCCTCTCTCCCTTGTTCCCTCTCCTCCTCTCTCCCTCTCTTCTTCTTCTCTCTTTCCTTCTCTCTTGTTCCCTCTCTTCTTCTTCTCTCTTTCCTTCTCTCTTGTTCTCTCTTCTTCTCTCTCTTTCCTTCTCTCTTGTTCCCTCTCTTCCTCTCTCTCTCCTTCTATCTCTTTCTCTCGCTCCCTCTCTCTCTTGTTCCCTCTTACTCTCTCATCTCTTCCTCTCTTCTCTTCTCTTTCATCTGTCACTTCTTGTTCTCCTCCCCTGCTCTTCTTGTTTTTCTCTCTTTCTCTCTTCTTGTTCCTCTTTGTCTCTCTTGTTTCATGTATTTCCTCTTTGTTCCCTCTCTTCCTTCTCTCTCTCTTCCTCTCTCTCTCTCTCTCTCTCCTTTTCTCTCCTGCTCTCTTTTTTCCTTTCTCCCTCTCTTCTCTCTTGTTCCCCATCTCTCCCTCTTCTTCTTCTAGTCTCTTTGTTCCCTCTCTACCTCTATCCCTCTCTCTCTCCCCCTCTCTTCCGCTCTCTCTCTCTTTTCTTTCATCTGTCACTTCTCCTCCTCCCCTGCTCGTCTCTTGTCTTTCTTTCTCTCTTTCTCTCTCTTCTCGTTCCTCTTTGTCCTTCTCTTGTTTCATGTTATTCCTCTTCCTTCTCTCTCTCCGTTTCTCTCTCCCTCTTTTTTCTCTCTCTCTGTCTCTTCTTGTTCCCCTCTTTCACCTCTGTGTCTCCTTCCCTCGCTCGTTCTCTCTCATCTGTCGCTCCTTGTTCTCCTCCGTCTGTCTTACGCCCCCCCTCCCTCTCTCTCTCTCTCCTCTTTATGTTCCCTCTGTTTTCCGTCTCTCCTCCTCTCTTCTTCCCCCTCTCTCTCCTTGTTCTCCTTCTGTCTTATTTCTTCTCTTCCTCCTCCCTCTCTCCTCCCTCTCTCCCTCTCTCTTTGTTCTCTCTCGTTCTTCTCGTGGACACAGATTTGCGGCGACAGTTTGGTATTTGAGTCGACAGGGGCGAGTGGGCGGGTGTCACCTGTCGTCTGCAGACGCACAGCGCCTGCCGTAAAACATCCTCCACTCCGCAGGAGAGAGAGAGAGAGAGAGATGGAGAGAGAGAGGGAGAGAGAGAGAGAGAGAGGGAGAGAGAGGGAGCGAGAGAGAAGAGGGAGAGAGAGAGAGGGAGGGGGGAGGAGGAAGAAGACGAGAGAGGGAGGGAAAAAGAGAGGGAAGGAGTGGGGGAGAAAGAGAGAAAGAAAAGTCAGAGAGAAGGAGGAGGAAGAAGAAAGAGGGAGGGAGGGAAAGAGAGAAGAGATTGAGGGGAGGGAAGACAAATGTGGAGAAGAACAAGAAGTGACAGAAAGAAAGAGAAGAAAGAGAGAAGAAAGAGGGAGGGACAGAGGTGATGAAGGACGAGTGAGGGACCAGAATAGAGAGAAGAAAAGAAAAGACGGATACAAAAGAACGAGAGTCAAACCTGCAGCAACAACACACGTCTTTAAACTGAAAGTGAAAGTGAAACCTGCAGCTTCTGAGTTTGTCTCGTTTATTGGTGTTTCTGCTCCAGGTCAGAGGTCACTACAGGTCACTGCAGGTCCCTACGAGTCACTGAGGGTCCCTACGAGTCACTGCGGGTCCCTACAGGTCACTGCGGGTCCCTACGAGTCACTGCGGGTCCCTACAGGTCACTGCGGTTCCTACGAGTCACTGCGGGTCCCTACAGGTCACTGTGGGTCACTGCAGGTCACTGCGGGTCCCTACAGGTCACTGTGGGTCCCTACGAGTCACTGCGGGTCCCTACAGGTCACTGTGGGTCCCTACAAGTCATTGCGGGTCCCTACAGGTCACTGCGGGTCCCTGCAGGTCACTGCGGGTCCCTACGAGTCACTGCGGGTCCCTACAGGTCACTGTGGGTCACTGCAGGTCACTGCGGGTCCCTACAGGTCACTGCGGGTCCCTACGAGTCACTGCAGGTCCCTACAGGTCACTGCAGGTCACTGCAGGTCACTGCAGGTCCCTACAGGTCACTGCGGGTCCCTATGAGTCACTGCGGGTCCCTACAGGTCACTTCGGGTCCCTGCAGGTCACTGCGGGTCCCTACGGGTCACTGCAGGTCACTGCGGGTCCCTACGAGTCACTGCGGGTCCCTACGAGTCACTGCAGGTCACTGCGGGTCACTACAGTGATGTGACGTTCCGTCGAGGCTTCGAGGCGTGTGGAGTGGGGGGGGGGGGGGGGGGTGTGTTTCCGTGACTTGATTCGTTTAGGGGAGGAGCTGAAAATGATGTCGTCCGAAGCCTCGCTGCCCGACTGCATCATGTGACTGAGTCAGGAAGTGGTTCAGGTTTTGTCGCGAGTTTTGACAGTGAAATAAACCTCAGGCTTCATTCAAAATGTGAGTGTTTGATAGAGATTTGAGATCAGAGTTTGGAAGTTTGGAGACAGTTTGGATAGAGATAGAGTTAGAGTTAGAGTTAGAGTTAGAGATAGAGTTAGAGATAGAGTTAGAGATAGAGATAGAGTTAGAGATAGAGATAGAGTTAGAGTTAGAGTTAGAGATAGAGATAGAGATAGAGATAGAGTTAGAGTTAGAGTTAGAGTTAGAGTTAGATAGAGTTAGAGATAGAGTTAGAGATTAGAGTTAGAGTTAGAGAGAGTTAGAGTTAGAGTTAGAGAGTTTAGAGATAGAGTTAGAGATAGAGATAGAGAGATAGAGATAGAGTTAGAGATAGAGATAGAGTTAGAGATAGAGTTAGAGATAGAGATAGAGATAGAGATAGAGATAGAGATAGAGTTAGAGATAGAGTTAGAGATAGAGATAGAGTTAGAGTTAGAGTTAGAGATAGAGAGATAGAGATAGAGTTAGAGATAGAGTTAGAGATAGAGATAGAGAGTTAGAGATAGAGATAGAGTTAGAGTTAGAGTTAGAGATAGAGTTAGAGAGAGTTAGAGAGAGTTAGAGATAGAGTTAGAGATAGAGTTAGAGATAGAGATAGAGATAGAGAGAGATAGAGATAGAGATAGAGATAGAGTTAGAGAGTTAGAGTTAGAGTTAGAGTTAGAGAGTTAGAGATAGAGAGTTAGAGTTAGAGTTAGAGTTAGAGATAGAGTTAGAGTTAGAGTTAGAGTTAGAGAGTTAGAGTTAGAGATTAGAGTTAGAGTTAGAGTTAGAGATAGAGATAGAGATAGAGATAGAGATAGATAGAGTTTAGAGTTAGAGATAGAGTTAGAGTTAGAGAGTAGATAGAGATAGAGATAGAGATAGAGATAGAGATAGAGATAGAGATAGAGTTAGAGAGTTAGAGATAGAGTTAGAGATAGAGATAGAGAGATAGAGATAGAGTTAGAGATAGAGTTAGAGATAGAGTTAGAGAGTTAGAGTTAGAGTTAGAGATAGAGTAGAGATAGAGATAGAGATAGAGATAGAGTTAGAGTTAGAGTTAGAGTTAGAGATAGAGATAGAGAGTTAGAGATAGAGATAGAGATAGAGATAGAGTTAGAGAGTTAGAGATAGAGATAGAGATAGAGATAGAGATAGAGAGTTAGAGATAGAGATAGAGATAGATTAGAGATAGAGAGTAGAGATAGAGTTAGAGTTAGAGATAGAGAGTTAGAGATAGATAGATAGAGAGATAGAGAGATAGAGATAGAGAGTTAGAGATAGAGATAGAGATTAGAGATAGAGATAGAGATAGAGTTAGAGATAGAGATAGAGAGAGTTAGAGATAGAGTTAGAGTTAGAGAGTTAGAGATAGAGTTAGAGATAGAGATAGTTAGAGATAGAGAGAGATAGAGATAGAGTTAGAGATAGAGAGATAGAGATAGAGTTAGAGATAGAGATAGAGTTAGATAGAGATAGAGTTAGAGATAGAGATAGAGTTAGAGATAGAGTTAGAGATAGAGATAGAGTTAGAGATAGAGATAGAGTTAGAGATAGAGATAGATAGAGTTAGAGATAGAGTTAGAGATAGAGATAGAGTTAGAGATAGAGTTAGAGATAGAGATAGAGATAGAGTAGAGATAGAGTTAGAGATAGAGTTAGAGATAGAGATAGAGTTAGAGATAGAGAGATAGATTAGAGATAGAGATAGAGATAGAGATAGAGTTAGATAGATAGAGATAGAGTTAGAGATAGAGTTAGAGATAGAGAGAGAGTTAGA
>NW_026571047.1:33637178-33640918 GCF_026225935.1 Boleophthalmus pectinirostris
CACTGCAGGTCACTGCAGGTCACTGCGGGTCACTGCAGGTCACTGCAGGTCACTGCAGGTCACTACAGGTCACTGCAGGTCCCTACAGGTCACTGCAGGTCACTGCGGGTCACTGCAGGTCCCTACAGGTCACTGCGGGTCACTGCAGGTCCCTACAGGTCATTTCAGGTCACTGCGGGTCCCTACAGGTCATTGCGGGTCACTGCAGGTCCCTACAGGTCACTACAGGTCACTGTGGGTCCCTACAGGTCACTGCGGGTCCCTACAGGTCATTGCGGGTCACTGCAGGTCACTGCAGGTCCCTACAGGTCACTACAGGTCACTGTGGGTCCCTACAGGTCACTACAGGTCACTGCGGGTCCCTACAGGTCATTGCAGGTCACTGCAGGTCACTACAGGTCACTGCAGGTCACTGCGGGTCACTACAGGTCACTGCGGGTCCCTACAGGTCACTGCGGGTCACTGCAGGTCACTGCAGGTCCCTACAGGTCACTGCAGGTCGCCACAGAAGCTCCAGGTCAGGTCCAACTCACTTTGACCAGACTCTGACAAATCTCATCTGAACAAACCACCAGAAGAGGAGTTAAACCCTGGATTATACTGACTGTGATTCTCAAACTAGAAACTTGAAAAAACAGGTTTAAAAATCCTGCAACTTTCTTCACTTTGTTCAGTTTTGTGTAAAGTGGAAGTTTTTTTTAAAGAGTTTCTCAAACTGTGGATGAGGCTCCACAAAAAGAGGAGCAGAGTGTTTCAGTGCAGTAGTTTGTTTGGTTTGGATTAGGTCGATGGTTTTGTTTTGGTCGTTTGGTCGTTTTGGTCGTGTTTGGTCGTTTTGAGGTCGTTTTGGTCGTTTTGGTCGTTTTGGTCGTGTTTGGTCGTTTTGGTCGTTTTGGTCGTTTTGGTCGTTTTGGTCGTTTTGGTCGTGTTTGGTCGTCGTTTTGGTCGTCGTTTTGGTCGTTTTGGTCGTGTTTTGGTCGTTTTGGTCGTTTGGTCGTTTTGGTTTTGGTCGTTTTGGTCGTTTTGGTCGTTTTGGTCGTTTTGGTCGTTTTGGTCGTTTTGGTCGTGTTTGGTCGTTTTGGTCGTGTTTGGTCGTTTTGGTCGTGTTTGGTCGTTTTGATCGTTTTGGTCGTTTTGGTCGTGTTTGGTCGTGTTTGGTCGTTTTGGTCGTGTTTGGTTGTTTTGGTCGTTTTGGTCGTTTGGTCGTTTTGGTCGTTTTGGTCGTGTTTGGTCGTGTTTGGTCGTTTGGTCGTTTGGTCGTTTTGGTCGTTTTGGTCTTTTGGTCGTTTTGGTCGTTTTGGTCGTTTTGGTCGTTTTGGTCGTGTTTGGTCGTTTTGGTCGTGTTTGGTCGTTTTGGTCGTTTTGGTCGTCGTTTGGTCGTGTTTGGTCGTTTTGGTCGTTTTGGTCGTTTTGGTCGTGTTTTGGTCGTTTTGGTCGTTTTGGTCGTGTTTGGTCGTTTTGGTCATTTTGGTCGTTTTGGTCGTTTTGGTCGTTTTGTTTTGGTCGTTTTGGTCGTGTTTGGTCGTCGTTTTGGTCGTTTTGGTCGTTTTGGTCGTTTTGGTCGTTTTGGTCGTTTTGGTCGTTTTGGTCGTTTTGGTCGTTTTGGTCGTTTTGGTCGTTTTGGTCGTGTTTGGTCGTGTTTGGTCGTGTTTGGTCGTTTTGGTCGTTTTGGTCGTTTTGGTCGTTTTGGTCGTTTTGGTCGTGTTTTGGTCGTTTTGGTCGTTTTGGTCGTTTTGGTCGTGTTTGGTCGTTTTGGTCGTTTTGGTCGTGTTTGGTCGTTTTGGTCGTGTTTGGTCGTTTTGGTCGTGTTTGGTCGTGGTCGTTTTGGTCGTGTTTGGTCGTGTTTGGTCGTTTTGGTCGTGTTTGGTCGTTTTGGTCGTTTTGGTCATTTTGGTCGTGTTTTGGTCGTGTTTGGTCGTTTTGGTCGTTTTGGTCGTTTTGGTCGTTTTGGTCGTGTTTTGGTCGTTTTTGGTCGTTTTGGTCGTTTTGGTCGTTTTGGTCGTTTTGGTCGTTTTGGTCGTTTTGGTCGTTTGGTTTTGGTCGTTTTGGTCGTTTTGGTCGTTTTGGTCGTTTTGGTCGTTTTGGTCGTTTTGGTCGTTTTGGTCGTGTTTGGTCGTTTTGGTCGTTTTGGTCGTTTTGGTCGTGTTTGGTCGTTTTGGTCGTGTTTGGTCGTTTTGGTCGTTTTGGTCGTGTTTGGTCGTTTTGGTCGTGTTTGGTCGTTTTGGTCGTGTTTGGTCGTTTTGGTCGTTTTGGTCGTTTGGTCGTTTTGGTCGTTTTGGTCGTTTTGGTCGTTTTGGTCGTGTTTGGTCGTTTTGGTCGTTTTGGTTGGTCGTGTTTGGTCGTTTTGGTCGTTTTGGTCGTTTTGGTCGTTTTGGTCGTGTTTGGTCGTTTTGGTCGTTTTGGTCGTGTTTGGTCGTTTTGGTCGTTTTGGTCGTTTTGGTCGCTTTGGTCGTTTTGGTCGTTTTGGTCGTTTTGGTCGTTTTGGTCGTTTTGGTCGTTTTGGTCGTTTTGGTCGTTTTGGTCGTTTTGGTCGTTTTGGTCGTTTTGGTCGTGTTTGGTCGTTTTGGTCGTGTTTGGTCGTTTTGGTCGTTTTGGTCGTTTTGGTCGTTTTGGTCGTCGTTTTGGTCGTTTTCGTGTTTGGTCGTTTTTGGTCGTTTTGGTCGTGTTTTGGTCATTTTGGTCGTTTTTGGTCGTTTTGGTCGTTTTGGTCGTTTTGGTCGTTTTGGTCGTTTTGGTCGTTTTGGTCGTTTTGGTCGTTTTGGTCGGTTTTTGGTCGTTTTGGTCGTCGTTTTGGTCGTGTTTGGTCGTGTTTGGTCGTTTTGGTCGTTTTTTTTGGTCGTTTTGGTCGTGTTTGGTCGTTTTGGTCGTTTTGGTCGTTTGGTCTTTTGGTTTTGGTGTTTTGGTCGTTTTGGTCGTTTTGGTCGTTTGGTCGTTTGGTCGTTTGTGTTTGGTCGTGTTTGGTCGTGTTTGGTCGTTTTGGTCGTTTTGGTCGTTTTGGTCGTTTTGGTCGTTTTGGTCGTGTTTGGTCGTTTTGGTCGTGTTTGGTCGTGTTTGGTCGTTTTGGTCGTTTTGGTCGTGTTTGGTCGTTTTGGTCGTTTTGGTCGTTTTGGTCGTTTTGGTCTTTTGGTCGTTTTGGTCGTCGTTTTGGTCGTTTTGGTCGTTTTGGGTCGTGTTTGGTCGTTTTGGTCGTTGGTCGTGTTTGGTCGTTTGGTCGTTTTGGTCGTTTTGGTCGTGTTTGGTCGTTTTGGTCGTGTTTGGTCGTTTTGGTCGTTTTGGTCGTGTTTGGTCGTTTTGGTCGTTTTGTCGTGTTTGGTCGTTTTGGTCGTGTTTGGTCGTTTTGGTCTTTTTGGTCGTTTTGGGGTCGTTTTGGTCGGTTTTGGTCGTTTTGGTCGTGTTTGGTCGTTTTGGTCGTTTTGGTCATTTTGGTCGTTTTTGGTTCGTGTTTGGTCGTTTTGGTCGTTTTGGTCGTTTTGGTCGTTTTTGGTCGTTTTGGTCGTTTGGTCGTTTTTGGTCGTTTTGGTCGTTTTGGTCGTTTTGGTGTTTTGGTCGTGTTTGGTCGTGTTTGGTCGTTTCGTGGTCGTTTTGGTCGTTTTGGTCGTGTTTTGGTCGTTTTGGTCGTTTGGTCGTTTTGGTCGTTTTGGTCGTTTTGGTCATTTTGGTCATTTTGGTCGTGTTTGGTCGTTTTTGGTCGTTTTGGTCGTTTGGTCGTTTGGTCGTTTTGGTCGTTTTTCGTTTTGGTC
>NW_026571047.1:33652513-33675013 GCF_026225935.1 Boleophthalmus pectinirostris
TAGAGTTAGAGATTTAGAGATAGAGTTAGAGATAGAGTAGAGATGAGTAGAGATGAGTTAGAGATTAGAAAGAGATAGAGTTAGAGAAGAGTTAGAGATAAGAGTTAGAGTTAGGAGTTAGAGTTAGAGTTACGAGTAAGTAGAGTTATAGAGTTAGATAGAGTTAGAGATAGAGTTAGAGATAGAGTTAGAGATAGAGTTAGAGTTAGAGTTAGAGATAGAGTTAGAGATAGAGTTAGAGATTTTAGAGATAGAGTTAGAGATAGAGTTAGAGATAGAGTTAGAGAGTTAGATTTAGAGATTAGAGTTAGAGATAGAGTAGAGAGATAGAGTTAGAGATAGAGGTAGAGTTAGAGAGTTTAGAGATAGAGAGTAGAGATAGAGATTTAGAGATAGAGTTAGAGATAGAGTTAGATAGAGTTAGAGATTAGGAGTTAGAGATGAGAGGAGAGATAGAGTAGAGATAGAGTTAGAGTTAGAGATTAGAGTTAGAGATGGAGTTAGAGGTTAGAGATAGAGTTAGTTAGTAGTTAGAGTAGAGTTAGAGTAGAGTTAGAGATAGAGATAGAGTAAGATAGAGTTATAGAGTTAGAGATATAGAGTAGAGTTAGAGATAGAGTTTTAGAGTTAGAAATGAGTTAGAGATTGAGATATAGAGTTAGAGATAGAGTTAGAGATGTAGAGTAGAGTTAGAGAAGAGTTAGAGATAGAGTTAGAGATAGAGAGAGTTAGTAGGTGGATAGAGTTAGAGATAGAGTTAGAGATAGAGTTAGAGATAGAGATAGAGATAGAGTTAGAGATAGAGTTAGAGAGAGTAGAGATAGAGTTAGAGATTAGAGAGAGATAGAGTTAGAGTTAGAGTAGAGTTAGAGATAGAGTTTAGAGATAGAGTTTTTAAGTTAGAGTAGAGTAGAGTTAGAGTAGAGTTAGAGAATTAGAGATAGAGAGTTAGAGTTAGAGATTAGAGATAGAGAGAGAGAGTAGAGTTAGAGAGAGTTAGAGATAGAGTTAGAGATTAGAGATAGAGATTAGAGATAGAGTTAGAGATAGAGTTAGAGATAGAGTTAGTTAGAGATTAGAGATAGAGTTAGAGAGAGATAGAGTTAGAGAGTAGAGTTAGAGTAGAGTTAGAGATAGAGTTAGAGATAGAGTTAGAGATAGAGTTAGAGATAGAGATAGAGATTAGAGATAGAGTTAGAGATAGAGAGATAGAGTTAGAGTTAGAGATAGGAGTTAGAGATAGAGTTAGAGATAGAGAGATAGAGTAGAGATAGAGTTAGAGAGTAGAGTTAGAGAGAGATAGAGAGAGATAGAGAGAGTTAGAGATAGAGTTAGAGATTAGAGTTAGAGTTAGAGTAGAGATAGATTAGAGAGAGAGTAGAGATAGAGATAGAGTTAGAGTTAGAGAGAGAGTTAGAGATAGAGTTAGAGATAGAGATAGAGATAGAGTTAGAGAGAGTTAGAGTTAGAGATTAGAGATTAGAGTTAGAGATAGAGTTAGAGATTAGAGTTAGAGATAGAGTAGAGTAGAGATAGAGTTAGAGTTAGAGATTAGAGATTAGAGATAGAGTTAGAGATAGAGAGATTAGAGTTAGAGTTAGAGTTAGAGATAGAGAGTTAGAGTTAGAGTAGAGATAGAGATTAGAGATAGAGTTAGAGATAGAGTTAGAGATAGAGTTAGAGATAGAGTTAGAGATAGAGTTAGAGATAGAGTTAGAGATAGAGTTAGAGATAGAGTAGAGATTAGAGAGAGATTAGAGTTAGAGATAGAGTTAGAGTTAGAGATAGAGTTAGAGATAGAGTTAGAGATAGAGTTAGAGAGTTAGAGTTAGAGATGAGTTAGAGATAGAGTTAGAGATAGAGTTAGAGATAGAGTTAGAGAGAGTTAGAGTAGAGATTAGAGTAGAGTTAGAGAGAGTAGAGTTAGAGTTAGAGATAGAGATTAGAGTTAGAGATAGAGTTAGAGATTAGAGTTAGAGTTAGAGAGAGATTAGAGATAGAGTTAGAGATATAGAGATAGAGAGAGATAGAGTAGAGATAGAGAGTAGAGTAGAGTAGAGATAGAGTTAGAGATAGAGTAGAGATAGAGTAGAGTTAGAGATAGAGATTAGAGATAGAGTTAGAGTAGAGTTAGAGTTAGAGATAGAGATTAGAGATAGAGATAGAGATAGAGTAGAGAGAGTAGAGAGAGATAGAGTTAGAGATAGAGTTAGAGATTAGAGATAGAGTAGAGTTAGAGAGAGTTAGAGTTAGAGATAGAGATAGAGTTAGAGATAGAGAGAGTTAGAGAGAGTTAGAGTTAGAGTAGAGATAGAGAGAGATTAGAGATAGAGTTAGAGATTAGAGTTAGAGATAGAGTAGAGTTAGAGATAGAGTAGAGATAGAGTTAGAGATTAGAGATTAGAGATTAGAGTTAGAGTTAGAGATAGAGTTAGAGATAGAGTAGAGATAGAGTTAGAGATAGAGTTAGAGATTAGAGATAGAGTTAGAGAGAGTTAGAGATAGAGAGATAGAGTTAGAGTTAGAGATAGAGTTAGAGAGAGTAGAGTAGAGATTAGAGATAGAGTTAGAGATTAGAGATAGAGTTAGAGATTAGAGTTAGAGTTAGAGATAGAGTAGAGATAGAGTTAGAGATAGAGTTTAGAGATAGAGATAGAGAGAGATAGAGTAGAGTTAGAGATAGAGATTAGAGATAGAGTTAGAGATAGAGTTAGAGATTAGAGAGAGTAGAGATTAGAGAGAGTTAGAGATTAGAGTTAGAGTTTAGAGTTAGAGATAGAGATAGAGATTAGAGATTAGAGAGATAGAGTTAGAGATAGAGATAGAGTTAGAGAGAGTTAGAGATAGAGATTAGAGATAGAGATTAGAGTTAGAGATAGAGTTAGAGATAGAGTTAGAGAGTTAGAGTTAGAGATAGAGTTAGAGATAGAGATAGAGTTAGAGATAGAGTTAGAGATTAGAGTTAGAGATTAGAGAGATAGAGATTAGAGATAGAGTTAGAGATAGAGTTAGAGAGAGAGTTAGAGTTAGAGATAGAGTTAGAGATAGAGTTAGAGATAGAGTTAGAGATTAGAGATTAGAGAGAGATAGAGTAGAGATAGAGATAGAGATAGAGTAGAGTTAGAGATAGAGATTAGAGATAGAGTTAGAGATAGAGTTAGAGATAGAGTTAGAGATAGAGTTAGAGATAGAGTTAGAGATAGAGTTAGAGATAGAGAGAGATAGAGATAGAGTTAGAGTTAGAGTTAGAGATAGAGTTAGAGATAGAGTTAGAGATAGAGATAGAGTTAGAGTTAGAGATAGAGTTAGAGTTAGAGATAGAGTTAGAGATAGAGTTAGAGATAGAGATTAGAGTTAGAGATAGAGATTAGAGTTAGAGATAGAGTTAGAGTTAGAGATAGAGTTAGAGTTAGAGATAGAGTTAGAGATAGAGTTAGAGATAGAGTAGAGATAGAGTTAGAGATAGAGATAGAGATAGAGATAGAGAGAGTTAGAGATAGAGTTAGAGAGAGTTAGAGTTAGAGATAGAGTTAGAGATAGAGTTAGAGATAGAGTTAGAGATAGAGTTAGAGTTAGAGTTAGAGTTAGAGTTAGAGATAGAGTTAGAGATAGAGATAGAGATAGAGATAGAGTTAGAGTTAGAGATAGAGTTAGAGATAGAGTTAGAGATAGAGTTAGAGATAGAGATAGAGATAGAGTTAGAGATAGAGTTAGAGATAGAGTTAGAGATAGAGATAGAGATAGAGTTAGAGTTAGAGATAGAGTTAGAGATAGAGATAGAGTTAGAGATAGAGTTAGAGATAGAGTTAGAGATAGAGTTAGAGAGATTAGAGATTAGAGATAGAGTTAGAGATAGAGATAGAGAGTTAGAGATAGAGTTAGAGATAGAGATAGAGTTAGAGATAGAGTTAGAGATAGAGTTAGAGATAGAGAGAGATAGAGTTAGAGATAGAGTTAGAGATTAGAGATAGAGATAGAGAGAGATAGAGATTAGAGATAGAGAGAGATTAGAGATAGAGTTAGAGATAGAGTTAGAGATAGAGTTAGAGATAGAGATAGAGTTAGAGATAGAGTTAGAGATAGAGTTAGAGTTAGAGATAGAGTTATAGAGTTAGAGATAGAGTTAGAGATAGAGATAGAGATAGAGTTAGAGATTAGAGATTTAGAGATAGAGATAGAGATAGAGATAGAGTTAGAGTTAGAGATAGAGTTAGAGATAGAGTTAGAGATTAGAGTTAGAGATTAGAGATAGAGATAGAGTTAGAGATAGAGATAGAGTTAGAGTTAGAGATAGAGTTAGAGTTAGAGATAGAGTTAGAGTTAGAGATAGAGTTAGAGATAGAGTTAGAGTTAGAGTTAGAGTTAGAGTTAGAGTTAGAGATAGAGATAGAGATAGAGATAGAGTTAGAGATAGAGTTAGAGATAGAGAGAGATAGAGATAGAGTTAGAGTTAGAGATAGAGTTAGAGATAGAGTTAGAGATAGAGTAGAGATAGAGTTTAGAGATAGAGAGAGTAGAGTTAGAGATTAGAGTTAGAGATAGAGATAGAGATAGAGAGAGTTAGAGTTAGAGTTAGAGTTAGAGTTAGAGTTAGAGATAGAGAGAGTTAGAGTTAGAGATAGAGTTAGAGAGAGATAGAGATTAGAGATTAGAGTTAGAGATAGAGTTAGAGATAGAGTTAGAGATTAGAGATAGAGATAGAGTTAGAGTTAGAGATAGAGAGAGTTAGAGTTAGAGATAGAGTTAGAGATAGAGATAGAGATAGAGTTAGAGTTAGAGGTAGAGATAGAGTTAGAGATAGAGTTAGAGTTAGAGATAGAGTTAGAGATAGAGTTAGAGATTAGAGAGAGTTAGAGATAGAGATAGAGATAGAGTTAGAGTTAGAGTTAGAGTTAGAGTTAGAGATAGAGTTAGAGATAGAGATAGAGTTAGAGATAGAGTTAGAGATAGAGTTAGATAGAGTTAGAGATGGAGTTAGAGATAGAGATAGAGATAGAGAGAGTAGAGTTAGAGATAGAGTAGAGTTAGAGATAGAGTTAGAGTTAGAGATTAGAGATAGAGTTAGAGATAGAGATAGAGTAGAGATAGAGTAGAGTAGAGATAGAGATTAGAGATAGAGTTAGAGATAGAGATAGAGTTAGAGTTAGAGATAGAGATAGAGATAGAGATAGAGATAGAGATAGAGATAGAGATTAGAGTTAGAGATAGAGATAGAGATAGAGTTAGAGTTAGAGATAGAGTTAGAGTTAGAGTTAGAGTTAGAGTTAGAGTTAGAGTTAGAGATAGTTTGGAGAAAAATAGAGATAATTTGGAGAGAGTTTGTAGATTTAGGAGAGTGAGGAGAGAGACTCAGGAGAGAATGGAGGCAGTTAAGAAGAGGAGGATGTTCCCTGTGTGGGAACATTTTGATCTCATTTCTCCCAACAAAGTATGTACAGTAATATTTCTACAGAAGTGGACAAACTGTTGTTTTTAAATAAAAAACAATGATGTGTCCCTGAACCATAATCACCCAACGTTACAAAAGCACAATGTCCAAACTCCAACCACCAGCCTCACCTCACTGGAAATGAGCATTAGCATTTTCATAATTTTCCATACTGCCAGTATGTATATATATATATATATATATATATATATATATATATATATATATATATATATTATATATATATATATTATATATATTTATGTTTTATTTATATATTTATATTTATACACACACAGTATACATCACTACAATATACATGTTTTACATACTTCTTTATTTTGCTGACAGTTTTATTCACAGATTTTCTGCAAAATGTCACACTTCAAATTCATGTCAAACTGATATTGTTTGTGTCCCACTAGAGCAAAAGAAGCTTCAGGAAGCTTTGCACTGGACTGAACCAACTGGATGAAAGTCTTCAATGCTTCATGAAGCTTCACCTGCCCATCACTACCTACAGGTCACTGCAGGTCACTGCAGGTCACTGCAGGTCACTGCGGGTCACTGCACTGCGGGTCACTGCGGGTCACTGCAGGTCCCTACAGGTCACTGCGGGTCACTGCAGGTCACTGCGGGTCACTACAGGTCACTGCAGGTCACTGCAGGTCACTGCAGGTCACTACAGGTCACTGGTCACTGGGTCCCTACAGGTCACTGCGGGTCACTGCGGTCCCTACAGGTCACTGCAGGTCACTGCGGGTCACAGGTCACTGCAGGTCCCTACAGGTCACTACAGGTCACTGTGGGTCCCTACAGGTCACTGCGGGTCACTGCAGGTCCCTACAGGTCTGCAGGTCACTGCGGGTCACTGCAGGTCACTGCAGGTCCCTACAGGTCACTACAGGTCACTGTGGGTCCCTACAGGTCACTGCGGGTCCCTACAGGTCATTGCAGGTCACTGCAGGTCACTACAGGTCACTGGTCACTACTGCACTGGTCCCTACAGGTGCGGGTCACTGCAGGTCACTGCAGGTCCCTACAGGTCGCCACAGAAGCTCCAGGTCAGGTCCAACTCACTTTGACCAGACTCTGACAAATCTCATCTGAACAAACCACCAGAAGAGGAGTTAAACCCTGGATTATACTGACTGTGATTCTCAAACTAGAAACTTGAAAAAACAGGTTTAAAAATCCTGCAACTTTCTTCACTTTGTTCAGTTTTGTGTAAAGTGGAAGTTTTTTTAAAGAGTTTCTCAAACTGTGGATGAGGCTCCACAAAAAGAGGAGCAGAGTGTTTCAGTGCAGTAGTTTGTTTGGTTTGGATTAGGTCGATGGTTTTGTTTTGGTCGTTTGGGTCGTTTTGGTCGTGTTTGGTCGTTTTGGTCGTTTTGGTCGTTTTGGTCGTTTTGGTCGTTTTGGTCGTTTTGGTCGTGTTTGGTCGTTTTGGTCGTGTTTGGTCGTGTTTGGTCGTTTTGGTCGTTTTGGTCGTGTTTGGTCGTGTTTGGTCGTCGTTTTGGTCGTTTTTGGTCGTTTTGGTCGTTTTGGTCGTGTTTGGTCGTTTTGGTCGTTTTGGTCGTTTGGTCGTGTTTTGGTCGTTTTGGTCGTTTTGGTCGTTTTGGTGGTCGTGTTTGGTCGTTTTTGGTCGTGTTTGGTCGTTTTGGTCGTTTTGGTCGTTTTGGTTTTTGGTCGTTTTGGTCGTGTTTGGTTTTTGGTCGTTTTGGTCGTTTTGTTTGGTCGTGTTTGGTCGTGTTTGGTTGTTTTGGTCGTTTTTGGTCGTTTTGGTCGTGTTTGGTCGTTTTGGTCGTTTTGGTCGTTTTGGTCGTGTTTGGTCGTTTTGGTCGTGTTTTGGTCGTTTTGGTCGTTTTGGTCGTGTTTGGTCGTTTTGGTCGTGTTTGGTCGTGTTTGGTCGTTTTGGTCGTGTTTGGTCGTGTTTGGTCGTTTTGGTCGTGTTTGGTCGTGTTTGGTCGTGGTTTTTGGTCGTTTCGTTTTGGTCGTTTTTGGTCGTTTTGGTCGTTTTGGTCGTGTTTGGTCGTGTTTGGTCGTTTTGGTCGTGTTTGGTCGTGTTTGGTCGTTTTGGTCGTTTTGGTCGTGTTTGGTCGTGTTTGGTCGTTTTGGTCGTTTTGGTCGTTTTGGTCGTTTTGGTCGTGTTTGGTCGTTTTGGTCGTTTTGGTCGTGTTTGGTCGTTTTGGTCGTTTTGGTCGTGTTTTGGTCGTTTTTGGTCGTGTTTTGGTCGTTTTGGTCGTTTTGGTCGTTTTGGTCGTTTTGGTCGTGTTTGGTCGTTTTGGTCGTGTTTGGTCGTTTTGGTCGTGTTTGGTCGTTTTGGTCGTTTTGGTCGTGTTTTTGGTCGTGTTTGGTCGTTTTGTTTTGGTCGTTTTGGTCGTTTTGGTCGTTTTGGTCGTTTTGGTCGTGTTTGGTCGTGTTTGGTCGTGTTTGGTCGTTTTGGTCGTTTTGGTCGTCGTTTTGGTCGTTTTGGTCGTTTTGGTCGTGTTTGGTCGTGTTTGGTCGTTTTGGTCGTTTTGGTCGTGTTTGGTCGTTTTGGTCGTTTTGGTCGTTTTGGTCGTTTTGTTTTTGGTCGTTTTTGGTCGTGTTTGGTCGTTTTGGTCGTGTTTGGTCGTTTTGGTCGTTTTGGTCGTTTTGGTCGTGTTTTGGTGGTTTTGGTGGTTTTGGTCGTGTTTGGTCGTTTTGGTCGTTTTGGTCGTTTTGGTCGTTTTGGTCGTTTTGGTCGTGTTTGGTCGTGTTTGGTTGTTTTGGTCGTGTTTGGTCGTTTTGGTCGTCGTTTTGGTCGTTTTGGTCGTTTTGGTCGTTTTGGTCGTGTTTGGTCGTTTTGGTCGTGTTTGGTCGTGTCGTGTTTTGGTCGTTTTGGTCGTGTTTGGTCGTTTGTTTTTGGTCGTGTTTGGTCGTGTTTGGTCGTGTTTTGGTCGTTTTGGTCGTTTTGGTCGTGTTTTGGTCGTTTTGGTCGTTTTGGTCGTGTTTTGGTCGTTTTGGTCGTGTTTTTGGTCGTTTTTGGTCGTTTTGGTCGTTTTGGTCGTGTTTGGTCGTTTTGTTTTTGGTCGTTTTGGTCGTTTTGGTCGTTTGGTTTGGTCGTTTTGGTCGTTTTGGTCGTTTGGTCGTTTTGGTCGTTTTGGTCGTGTTTGGTCGTTTTGTTTTTGGTCGTGTTTGGTCGTGTTTTTGGTCGTTTTGGTCGTTTTGGTCGTTTTGGTCGTGTTTTGGTCGTCGTTTTGGTCGTTTTGGTCGTTTTGGTCGTTTTGGTCGTTTTGGTCGTTTTGGTCGTTTTGGTCGTTTTGGTCGTGTTTGGTTTGTCGTGTTTGGTCGTTTTGGTCGTGTTTGGTCGTGTTTGGTCGTGTTTTTGGTCGTTTTGGTCGTTTTGGTCGTGTTTGGTCGTTTTGGTCGTTTTGGTCGTTTTGTTTTGGTCGTTTTGGTCGTCGTGTTTGGTCGTGTTTGGTCGTTTTGGTCGTTTTGGTCGTTTTGGTCGTGTTTGGTCGTTTTGGTCGTTTTGGTCGTTTTGGTCGTTTTGGTCGTGTTTGGTCGTTTTGGTCGTTTTGGTCGTTTTGGTCGTTTTGGTCGTTTTGGTCGTTTTGGTCGTTTTGTTTGGTCGTGTTTGGTCGTTTGTTTGGTCGTTTTGGTCGTTTTGGTCGTTTTGGTCGTTTTGGTCGTTTTGGTCGTTTTGGCGTTTTGGTCGTTTTGTTTTTGGTCGTGTTTTGGTCGTTTTGGGTCGTTTTGGTCGTTTTGGTCGTTTTGGTCGTGTTTGGTCGTGTTTGGTCGTTTTGTTTTGGTCGTTTTGGTCGTTTTGGTCGTTTTGGTCGTTTTGGTCGTTTTTGGTCGTGTTTTGGTCGTGTTTGGTCGTGTTTGGTCGTGTTTTTGGTCGTTTTTGGTCGTTTTGGTCGTGTTTGGTCGTTTTGGTCGTTTTGGTCGTGTTTGGTCGTGTTTTGGTCGTTTTGGTCGTTTTGGGTCGTGTTTGGTCGTTTTGGTCGTTTTTGGTCGTTTTGGTCGTGTTTGGTCGTGTTTGGTCGTGTTTTGGTCGTTTTGGTCGTGTTTTGGTCGTGTTTGGTCGTTTTGGTCGTTTTGGTCGTGTTTTGGTCGTTTTGGTCGTTTGGTTTTGGTCGTTTTGGTCGTTTTGGTCGTTTTGGTCGTGTTTGGTCGTGTTTGGTCGTGTTTTGGTCGTTTTGGTCGTTTTGGTCGTTTTGGTCGTGTTTGGTCGTGATTTTGGTTTTTGGTCGTTTTGGTCGTGTTTGGTCGTTTGTTTGGTCGTTTTGGTCGTGTTTGGTCGTTTTGGTCGTGTTTTTGGTCGTTTTGGTCGTTTTGGTCGTTTTGGTCGTGTTTGGTCGTTTTGGTCGTTTTGGTCGTTTTGGTCGTGTTTGGTCGTGTTTGGTCGTGTTTTTGGGTCGTTTTGGTCGTCGTGTTTGGTCGTTTTGGTCGTTTTGGTCGTTTTGGTCGTGTTTGGTCGTTTTGGTCGTTTGGTCGTTTTGGTCGTGTTTGGTCGTTTTGGTCGTTTTGGTCGTGTTTGGTCGTGTTTGGTCGTTTTGGTCGTGTTTGGTCGTTTTGGTCGTGTCGTTTGGTCGTCGTTTTGGTCGTGTTTGGTCGTGTTTGGTCGTGTTTGGTGTTTGGTCGTTTTGGTCGTTTTGGTCGTTTTTGGTCGTGTTTGGTCGTGTTTGGTCGTTTTGGTCGTTTTGGTCGTTTTGGTCGTTTTGGTCGTTTTGGTCGTTTTTGGGTCGGTCGTTTTGGTCGTTTTGGTCGTGTTTGGTCGTTTTGGTCGTTTTGGTCGTGTTTGGTCGTTTTGGTCGTTGTCGTTTTGGTCGTTTTGTCGTTTTGGTCGTTTTGGTCGTTTTGGTCGTGTTTGGTCGTGTTTGGTCGTGTTTGGTCGTGTTTGGTCGTTTTGGTCGTGTTTGGTCGTTTTGTTTTGGTCGTTTTGGTCGTTTTGGTCGTTTTGGTCGTTTTGGTCGTGTTTGGTCGTTTTGGTCGTTTTGGTCGTGTTTGGTCGTTTTGGTCGTTTTGGTCGTTTTGGTCGTTTTTGGTCGTGTTTGGTTGTTTTGGTCGTGTTTGGTCGTTTTGGTCGTGTTTGGTCGTGTTTTGTCGTTTGGTCGTGTTTGGTCGTGTTTGGTCGTTTTGGTCGTTTTGGTCGTTTTGGTCGTTTTGGTCGTTTTGGTCGTGTTTGGTCGTTTTGGTCGTTTTGGTCGTTTTGGTCGTTTTGGTCGTTTTGGTCGTGTTTGGTCGTGTTTGGTCGTGTTTGGTCGTTTTGGTCGTGTTTGGTCGTTTTGGTCGTGTTTGGTCGTTTTGGTCGTTTTGGTCGTTTTGGTCGTGTTTGGTCGTTTTGGTCGTGTTTGGTCGTTTTGGTCGTGTTTGGTCGTTTTGGTCGTTTTGGTCGTGTTTGGTCGTTTTGGTCGTTTTGGTCGTTTTGGTCGTGTTTGGTCGTGTTTGGTCGTTTTGGTCGTTTTGGTCGTTTTGGTCGTTTTGGTCATGTTTGGTCGTTTTGGTCGTTTTGGTCGTTTTGGTCGTGTTTGGTCGTTTTGGTCGTGTTTGGTCGTGTTTGGTCGTTTTGGTCGTTTTGGTCGTGTTTGGTCGTGTTTGGTCGTTTTGGTCGTTTTTGGTCGTTTTGGTCGTTTTGGTCGTGTTTGGTCGTTTTGGTCGTTTTGGTCGTGTTTGGTCGTTTTGGTCGTTTTGGTCGTTTTGGCTTCAGTTCATGAGTTCGTTTCTGTGACGGTGGCAGAGTTTTCATCGTCGTGTCTCGTTCGTACTCGAAGCTGCAGGAAAATGTAAAAGAAGCAATTTTTGAGAAACACTTGGACAAACTCTAGAACAGATCTACGAGCTGAAGTTTAGACATAATCTTTTATTTGATTGTCTTTTGAAGTTTTTGTACATGTGTTTACACTGTGAACATTTGGTGTTGTGTTCATTTGATTTGGTAGGTGCCCACAGGGTCTGGGTTTAGAAACTGTTTTGTGGATTTGGTGCAATTTGAAACATAAAGACCAAAGAAACGTAACAGATTCCCCCAAAATATTTTGTGGTTTTGAATTATTCTGAGTTTGGTACATTCTATTTGAGATTCTCTTTTTTTTTTTTTTTTTTTTTTTGCAATGGAGCCGCAAGAAAACAATATTTTCCCGTTTGGGAAGATTTTGAGCTGATTTCTCCTAATAAGGTTTTTAGTAATAATGACGTCATTAAATAAACAATATGACGACATACACACACTGAAATGAACGATGTTTTTGATGATGATGATGAATAAACGATGTTTTTGATGATGATGAATAAAATGAACGATGTTTTTGATGATGATGATGAATAAAATGAACGATGTTTTGATGATGATGACGTGGTTAAGGTTCTGACAGATCTGGGAGTTTGGTGATGATACAGAAATGTTCTGATGCTCTGGACATTATAAAGACTTTTATAAAAACATTATATTTCTCTTTGTGTGTTTGATTTTATGAACGAGAACTTCAACCTGCTCGAGGACGACCAGTGTCAGGAGTAACAGATTACATGTACCAGAGTAATCAGAGTACAAATGATGAGTAACTGTATTCAGTTACTGTTTCAGTGAGAGGTAATTGGATTACAGTTACTTTGTTGAAATAAATGGATTACACAGACGGATTTAACTGTTTTCACATTTTGGGCTAAACCGGGTCTAAACCAGGACTAAACCAGGACTAAACCAGGTCTAAACCAGGTCTAAACCAGGTCTAAACCAGGACTAAACCAGGACTAAACCAGGTCTAAACCAGGACTAAACCAGGACTAAACCAGGACTAAACCAGGACTAAACCAGGTCTAAACCAGGTCTAAACCAGGTCTAAACAGTATGACAGTAACAGTAGGTGGACATACTTAAAGCAGCAGTGTCTCATATAAAAATCATTTCTCTATCAGTAATATTTTTAATCTGTTTAATATGTTTGTTTTTTTTCTTTTAACAGATAAAACTTCTCATGTTCAGATCTTCGTCTTTTCTTCTCTTCAGTAAAACAGAAGTTTGTTCATGGAGACTTTGGCTCAACAAACAATTTGAAGAAAACAAACAAGAATTTTCAGGATGTGTTTGTTACATTCATGTCGTTTTAAAAAACATGACAATATCAAGTAATCCACAGTAATCAGATTACATTACTCACTTTAAGTAATTTAATGGATTCTGTTACAAACTACATTTTGGTGAGTGTAATCTGTAATCTGTAGGGGATTACATTTTAAAAGTAAACTTCCCAACACTGAGGACGACATGTGGAAATGAACAGTGGAGCTATAACCTGGTACAAACACGTCTCCTGTTCAGGTTCATGTAGACTGTGAACTGTCCCAGTCTCGTTAAACAAATAAACTAAACTAATCTGACAACACAGTGTTTCCTCTGGTCTAATATATTTCTTGTAAAAAAAAAAATATAAAAAACTGTGGAGAAGTTGATATTTTTAAATAAAAATGAATAAAATGACCCTATTTTGTCCGTCCTTATTGTGACAGAAGCAGAGTCATGAAGTGGAAACACGAGCTCCGTCACATCCCCGTCTCCAGTTTGTTCCACTTTTTATTTTAAACATAAACACAAACTCATGTTCATAAAATCACACTTTATGTTGAAATCACAAATATTCACAAACTGAATCGTTCATTTGTTCAGTTTAAATCTTTGATCATGTTGTTCTTCTTTTCTCTCTCTGACTGTTATACATGTTTTGTCCACTTGATGTCGCAGTCGAGCAAAAGAATGAAACACTTCAGAGCTTCATGGGGCTTCTTTCTTTTCTTTTCCTGTCCTCTCCTCTTTTTGCTTCCTCCCTTCTTATCTCTCCCTCTCTCCTCTTTCTGTCTCTCTTTCTTCTCTTATCTCCTCCCCTTACTCCTCCTCTCCTCTCTCTCTTCTCCTCTCTCCTGTCTCCCCTCCTTTCCTTTCTCCTCTCCTCCTCCCTCTGCTCCTCTCTGCTCCTCTCCTCTCTCCTTCCTTCTCTCTGTCCTTGTCGTCCATCTTGTCTTTCACATTTCTCTTTGATAAATGTTCTGTCACTTCAGATGGATGGACCACGTTTCCCAGCATGCACCTCTCCCACACACCTCTATTTACTGCCATTCACCCAAAGTAATGATTTAGTAACTGGTTTAGTCCTGGTTTAGTCCTGGTTTAGTCCTGGTTTAGTCCTGGTTTAGTCCTGGTTTAGACCTGGTTTAGTCCTGGTTTAGTCCTGGTTTAGACCTGGTTTAGTCCTAGAGGATGGTTTAGTGGTTTAGTTTGGACCAACAGGTCGTTTGTGGAGATTATTTACAAACACTTTTATTGAAAATCATGTCACAGATAAGCAACACTTGATGACATCACAATACATTTTCACATGTTCTGTTATAACTAACAATCGTCAACTGAACCACCCTCCCATTTCACTCTTGATTACACATCCAAAGCCTTCACAGAAAATAATTTGCATGGTTCCCCAAGGCCTTCAGTTTTAGAAAACGATGGGACAAACCCAGAATTGTTGGCGCCCATAGTAGATGAGCTTAATCTGTCAGTTGACAATGTCATTCATATCTGCTGCCGTTTTCATGTCCTGTACATTCCTGAACCAAAACAGACCCAAAGCAATGTTGATTACACCATGATTAATATTTAAATGAGTTCACCCTTTAAATGATTAATACTTTAATGAAAGAATTACATATATAAATTGAGTAACACTTTAATCAAAGAAATACATTTATAGCATTTAGAATTTTTTGAAGCAATGAAATGTTCAAGAATTTTAGAAGAATTTACATTAAACCAATGAATTGTAGAAACCACTGAGTCCCAGACACAACAGCCATCACTGCAGCCTCAGAAGTGAGGTTGTGGAAATGCTCAGGTATGAACTCTGGTAGAAAATCTTTCAAAGTGGATCTCAGAGTGTTTTTAGCAGCAGAGATCCTTCCCTGAAGCAGGTCTTGACCAATCTGCCCTCCTGGAGTGTTTATCCAATCAGGAGCCTGATTCTTCAGGAGGTGCTCAGCTGTAACCCCACCAACAACCATCAGGACAGGACGCAAGAAGATCCTGAAACAGACGACAGAACAGAGGAAACACACCATGTTTAGTGTCCGTGTGGTGTTTCTGAAACCTGTGAACTTCTACTGAAATTCTCCCTCATTCTACGTCCTCTACATCACTCACTTTTTTGTGCTACTTTAATTTTCTAGTTTTGTGCTAAAAACTCCAAAAACTCCACTGAATTTAAGAAACCTGTGACATCCCACACCTGCTCCTCACCCACATCACCCACATCATCCACATCATCCACATCATCCACATCATCCACATCATAAACATCATCCACATCATCACATCAAACATCATCCACATCATCATCCACATCATAAACATCATCCACATCACATCATCATCACATCATCCACATCATCACACATCATCCACATCATCATCATCATCATCCACATCATCCACATCATCCACATCATCCACATCATCCACATCATCCCTCCATCATCCATCATCCTCTTCACACTCGTCCTTCATCAGCTCCATTGTCTCTCCATCACACACCACATTCAATACAAAATCCTGCTCCTCACATTCAAAGTCTTTCAGAACCTGGTTCCTCCACATCACCACACCTGCCCACTCCCTCCACTCCTCCTCCTCCTCCTCCTCCACTCCTCCTCCTCCTCCTCTCTCCTCCTCTCTCCCCCCGCTACATCATACCTGATCCTGGACCTCCACATGGGTCCTGGTCCTGGGTCTGGGTCTGGGGTGGTGTTCGTCATTTGCTTCATCTGTAAAAACATGTATAATTCAGATTTAAGTTCAAGTACATCACACATGTTCATCTTCTACAGACACTCACCTGTTTCTTCAGGCCTGTTCATCTTGATCTTAAAAAGGCTCGGTTTAAAACGTCTTTCTTTCTATCAGAAAATCTTTAGGAAAAGAATGAGGTAATGAACTGTGGAGCTCGTGGTTGGGGGTCGTTCACTTTAAACTCTTTAACTTCAATATATTTGTGCTTTTAATAATCGACTATGTACAAAATGACTAATGATAATTGTGATAATTTAGTATTAAATTATATTAAACTTGTATCATATTTGTATTAAATTATATTAAACTTGTATCATATTTGTATTAAATTATATTAAACTTGTATCATATTTGTATTAAATTATATTAAACTTGTATCATATTTGTATTAAATTATATTAAACTTGTATCATATTTGTATTAAATTATATTAAACTTGTATCATATTTGTATTAAATTATATTAAACTTGTATCATATTTGTATTAAATTATATTAAACTTGTATTATATTTGTATTAAATTATATTAAACTATTATAAACAAAAACATGTTTGATGATTAGAAATGAAATGTACATATATTTAAATTGATCTAATTTATTATAAACTGTGATTAGTACAGAATAAATCATTTCACATTTACATTTATAACGATGGAAGATCTAGAGTTTGGTTCTCGTGGTTTAGACCCAGAAAAACATTAGAGCTTCACTTTTACCGTCTGAGGAAAACCACGACTCTACATCAAATACATCAGAGTTTACAGTGTTTACCAGTTATTATGTTATTTTAATTTGGAAAACAAATGAAACTTGTTTTAATTCCAGTTTGTAACGTCCACGTGGTATTACAACAGGCTAAAGCTAACGTTAGCAGTGACACAGTTAACATCGTCCTGTTTAAGATCAAATTAAACGTGAAATCATAAAATAAAACAAAATCAACTCTGATGCCAGAAGAGATTTTGTTCTGATGTAACATGTTTATATAAACACTTTTACTGTTATTCTGATGTTACGTTTGGGCCGCGCTAAAGCTAGTGCTAACTCACCTCGCGACTCAACGACCACACGGTAAATATTCAAATTAAAGGTTCTGGTCTCTAATAATAGAATCGTAAGAGTCTAAAACATCAACACATGACGACACCGAGAAAGATATAGAGCCCTGGATCCACAAAAAACTAAGATGTTAGTGGATTCTTTAGGAGCGTTGGAGAAACCTACCGAACTCAGTAATGAATGTAGCAGAAAAGGAAGCACGTCACGCTGCGTAGCACCTTTATACGCCCATCGACGTATGACGTACATCCGTCTCCTACAACAGAACTTTCTCCATCTAATGTGAAACACGACACTACAGAAACAAACTGGAATCATCAGAACAAAAAACACAAACACAAATGGAAAAATAAAGACGACTTGGACATTTTTACAGGATCAGGGAGGGGGCGGGGCTCAGTATCCACACAGGTGTTCAAAAAATTTATTTCATTTACATAAAATCATATTTACATCACTGTAAAAACACAAATAAATAAAACTCACTGATTTGAACCAGTTTATATTTTTCATCAGACGTCGCTCAGTCTGTTTTTGACCCGTGACAGTTTGAGTTTTAACTTTCTCTCCAGATCAGAACTTCTCAAAGTTTTTGATCACAGAAACTTATCGAAGAGAAAATATCTCACCATGACATCATCATAACATTAAAATATTAAATCATGTTTAGAACCAGATTTAGATAAAAGAGAAGTTTTTATTAGTACAATTATTTCCATCAAAAACACTGAACATTTGGGATTTTATTTCATAAGAAATAAAAGTATTGATCTGTTCTCAGCACTGGTCTGAATTAAACTAATTTATATTTTCCACAGTCGACCAGGTTAAACACGTATGAGGCTTCATATTCACCGAGTATTAGATTTAAACAAATATGTTTGTTTGTTTGTTTGTTTGTTTGTGGAGCCACTTTGAGAAACACTGATCCAGATATTTTCTCTTTTAATATTTAATTTCATTTATTTCTGTAAAGTCAAAACACTAAAGATCAGATCAAAGTGACTCGTCCAAGTGTCTCAAACCCAGATCCAGATCCAGATCCAGATCCAGAGCTGAAGAACTTCTTTTGTTTCAGGGTGAATTCCCTCTGTTCTGCCGACGTGCCCTTGAGCAAGACACAACTCACTTTAGAACACAGTTAATAGTAAATAAAATTTAAAAAAATTCTCACAAATGTGGATGAAAATCTATATTTACTGGACATTTTTAAATCTGGAAAAAACATTTTCCAATTAACTTTGACTCATCAGGGCCAGTGGGCTGATCGTGATTTACACTCCAAACGAAGAGAAGAGAAACAAACATAAATCATAAATGTATTTACCTGGTTCATGTTGTAGATGCAGCTCCAGGTCAAAGTGACGAGACCTGTAATATCACTCCTGTTTATAAGACACAACAAAGGGCGTAATTATTCTGTTTGCATGTGTTTGCATGTTTGCATGAGTTTACATGTGCTTGTTCTAGGACACAGGACACTGCACGGAGACGAGCTCTCACTAACTCAAAGTGTTTTAGAAAATAAGAACCTTTATAGAGTCTTTTGCTTTTAAATGTCTGAGAACAGAGACTAAACCAGGACTAAACCAGGACTAAACCAGGACTAAACCAGGTCTAAAACTAAACCAGGTCTAAACTAAACCAGGACTAAACCAGGACTAAACCAGGAAAACATGATTTTAAAACACTGAAGTCAAGTTAAAACATCAAACGTACACACACACAAACACACACACACACACACACAAACACACACACACACACACACACACACACACACACACACACACACACACACACAACACACACACACACACACACACACACACACACACACACACACACACACACACACACACACACACACACACACACACACACACACACACACACACACACACACACACACACACACACACACACACACAAGCTCGAGTGTGAGGAGCTCTGCCACATTCACCTCTAACCTGTGACGATACACACACATCCTGAATCTCAGACTTCAGGTCATCGTGCAGGTCACACTGGGAAGGATTTTGTGAAAAAGTGAACATCAAACCTCCATGTTTGTTTTCCCAGTGGGACGTGTCTGTTGACAAAGTCGATCTTCTCAAGTCTTTTGAACCATTTCACTTTTGTTTCTGCTTCTGATATTGTCATGTTTTAGTTTTGGGATTGGGACATGGTCATTGTTGTGGTTGTTGGATGTTCTGTTTGTTAATCGAGAGGTGCAGGTTCATTTCTTGTATAAAACTGGGACACGTCACTGGTTCTGTAAAACTCTGGATCAGAGGACACAGCTCCAAACTGGAACTGTCCTGCAACCTCAATGAGCTTCACTTGACTGGAGCTGAACGCTGTTAGAAATGTGATGAGGGAACAGATTTTGCAGGTCGTCTCCTCTTTAAGACTCAGACGTGACGTGACCGTCTCGGGCGCATTAAAAACACATTAACCTGTTACCACCCGCCTCATTTTGGTGTGTGCACAATGGTAAGACATACACAAATGCCATAGATTAAAAGAAAACCTTAGAACCCACATGCTTGTGTGAGGCACCATTTTAAAGCTTAGGCCTTCTAGTTTCTGTAGATATGTACATGAAGACTGTGAGTGCTGCCTAACCTACAGTACAGTCAATTAAAATTGTATTTTTTTGCTTCGAAAAAACAATTGAAAAAAATAAAGGCCTTAGCTTGGTCATACTTCATGCTAGGCATTTGTGACTCACTACACTCATTGTTCAAGTTGTTGGCAACAACTGTGTAGAATTTCAGACTCTAGGACAAAGGGTTTTGATGCTGTGAGCCTTTGTGTAAACAAAATGACAATTCAACACAAGATTGCCAGATTTATGCCAAAATAATAATAATAATATAATAATAATAATAATAATTGTTATTATTATAATACTAATTCTTCTGAGCTTTAGGCATGTTTTCTCAAGAAAAAAAAACTAAAAGTAGCCAAAATTGTCTTCCAAGTGGCAGTTCTGCTACTACTACTGCTGCTCTGTGTCTCTCTCCTGTTCCTCTCGGCTGCGCGTATAAACACAGGGTCCGTTTCCAATCCAATCTGAATGTCCCACCCACCGTTTGAAAGCTCTGGTGATTGGCTAAAACAATATGTCAATCACTTTCTGGAAGATCCAATGACTGAAGAGATTTCCCGTAAACAAACTGATGACGCGTGCGTAAAGCCAGGAAGTACGTGAGTGCGTTAGCTTCTTCAGCGGCTTGTCCCACCTAAACCCCGCCACCGACAACAGCGGGGAGGGTCTCATTTTGAAGCTAAGAGTGTGAGGAAAACAAGCGCACCCAAGAGCGGGAGAGAAAGGGAAGTGAGAGCGGGAGAAGAGGCGGAGAAGAGACAGAATATTTTCATTCACGGATTCATCCACTCATACGGACGACGGTTTTCTGGATTATTTCCCCACATGGAATTATTTTTTGGAAAAACAACTTGATATTCTTTTTCTGTGGATTATTACGGATTTATTGAGTACAACTTTTCATGGATTGAACGCGTTTTGGACCGACAGAACCGCTCAAAGGTAAGAAACGCGTATCTTATTCTTTGTTTATGATGTGAATTTTTAAGTTATAGCGTTTTGGGCTCGTTGTACGGCATAAAATGAATGATATGGTTGTTTTATTGATAAATTAAGCTTTCAAACGATGTATGGCCAGTAGTGAAAACAATAATGAAGGTGAATATACAGAGTGAACATTTTTTATTGGAAAATCGCCCGCCGGCGGGCGGGTGGATGGTAAGTGGTTTTAATCTAGAATAATTATCACTAAAATAAAAAATAAAAGCATCATAAACAGACAGGGCCGTTAAAATTCCATCGGTCCGAGTCGTGAGACGAGGTTTTATCACAGAAAAACGCTGACGACGTTTCAGAAGAGGCAGAATTCTCATAAACCGACTGATGTAAAGCAGCTAATGGAGTTTTAATGGGAGGACTACATTACCCACGATGCATCACTCCAGAGCTCAGTGTCTCTGGAGCGAAGACGAGACGCCCACGAGTGTTTACGGTTTAATACTGATCTAGAACTGTTGTTGTGTCGCTGGGCAAGACACTTCACCCTCCAGTCCACACAGAAATCTAAGTTCAGTCCTGGTTTAGTCCTGGTTTAGTTCCTGGTTTAGTCCTGGTTTAGTTCTGGTTTAGTCCTGGTTTAGTCCTGGTTTAGTCCTGGTTTAGTTCTGGTTTAGTCCTGGTTTAGTCCTGGTTTAGACCTGGTTTAGACCTGGTTTAGTCCTGGTTTAGTCCTGGTTTAGTCCTGGTTTAGTCCTGGTTTAGTCCTGGTTTAGTCCTGGTTTAGTCCTCCTGGTTTAGTTTTTAGTCCTGGTTTAGTCCTGGTTTAGTCCTGGTTTAGTCCTGGTTTAGTACCTGGTTTAGTCCTGGTTTAGTCCTGGTTTAGTCCTGGTTTAGTCCTGGTTTAGTCCTGGTTTAGTCCTGGTTTAGGTCTTTGGTCTGTTATCAGTGTCATATTTTCTGGTCTTGATTTTTCTCAGATGAGTCTCTCTATCTTCCTCCTTCATCTCCTCTTCCTCCTTTTATTTCTCTCTTTCTCTCTCCTTCTCTCCTCTTTTAACCAGGGGAAGATTCATGAAAAACTTCTGGAAAAGTGGTTGGTTTTTGTCAGGTTGTTCAGTTTGGGTCTAAAGTTTTTTAAATCCATGGATATTTGGTTTGAGCCCGAGTGGCTGGTGAACATCAAATCCAAAATGGCCCCCACCAAAAAGAGAAAAGGTTTTATCTCTGCTTCCTTTAGTCTTAAATTGTTGTAAAATATAATTGTTCTACTTTGTTTGATACAAAGAATTAAATTCTGATAGATTCTTCTTATTTTTAGTCCATTTTTATGTTAAATCTTTTCATAGTCACGTCAGCTGTTTGCATTAATGCAAAAACCACTGCTGCGAGTCCAATTTGCTTAAACCATCTGCTGATGACCTTTTCACTACAATGAGAAAGATCACATGTGCTGAGCCAAAGGACTATTGTCCTGGTCCATGTGCCAGAGTAACTCTGACCTTCTGCTGGGGGAGACTCTTGGTCCTCCACCCTGGGACGGGAACTTTCTCTTGGTTAGACGAGGCAATTCAATTCAGTTCAAAAAATGTCTACATTTTCATATGAAACATATGAAGAATTGAAATAGTGTTCCTCACTCCCAGTCTTCTAAATAAATAAATAAATAAATAAATATTATGGTATAATACTAAGTTCTTTAGGAGGTGCAGATTCCTGCTTCCTGTCGTCTGGTGGTGATAGAGGAGAGTTCAGCATCCTAACAGTCTGCTGGATGAAGCTGTTAGTGAGTCTGGTGAGGCTCCTGTACCTCCTCCTGGTGGCAGGAGGATGAACAGACTCTGTGTGGGGAGATGTACATCACTAAACCAGGACTAAACCAGGACTAAACCAGGACTAAACCAGGACTAAACCAGGAATAAACCAGGAATAAACCAGGACTAAACCAGAAATAAACCAGGACTAAACCAGGACTAAACCAGAAATAAACCAGGAATAAACCAGGACTAAACCAGGACTAAACCAGAACTAAACCAGAACTAAACCAGGACTGAGTGTCGGGACAAGTCCGAAGGTGCACCCGTGTAGACTGTCAGGTGACTGCAGGTGAAAGGACCGGAACAGAGCTCCGCTCCCCACAGAGCTAAGCACAGCACTCACCCGATCACGCTTTGTGGACACCCTACTCCACGGGCTCGGGGTTCTCCCTTTCTCACTCTCAAGTACAAGATTAGTCCTGGTTTAGACCTGGTTTTAGTTGTGGTTTTAGTCCTGGTTTAGTCCTGGTTTAGTCCTGATTTAGTTTTGGTTTTAGTCCTGGTTTAGTCCTGGTTTAGTCCTGGTTTAGTCCTGGTTTAGTCCTGATTTAGTCCTGGTTTTAGTCTTGGTGTTAGTTCTGGTTTAGAGGTTCACAGGAGGAAGCGCGGTTTACGTTGCGTACGCGAGAAAACACGATCCACACGCGGCTCACAGGAGCAGGTCTGTGTCCACGCAGTAACTACGGAAGGAAACGTGGTGCACGCGTTCTCAGGGTAATGACGATGATGAAGGTGTGTTTGTGTTTGTGTGTGTGTGTTTGTGTGTGTGTGTGTGTTTGTGTGTGTTGTGTGTGTGTGTGTTTGTGTGTGTGTGTGTGTGTGTGTGTGTGTGTGTGTGTGTGTGT
>NW_026571047.1:33680013-33748868 GCF_026225935.1 Boleophthalmus pectinirostris
TTTAAAACCACTTGTAATTGAATAAATGTAAAGTCGAGCTGTTTAAAGTCACACTGCGGAACATTCCAGACGTTCCACCAGAAAATACATGTTACAGTTTTGACATAAAAGATAAAAAGCAGGACACACTTTTCCTGTTTCATAATTAGCCTTTTATTTCCTCGTTGTCAGTCACAGTGCTGCTGCTGCTGCTTAAATTATCACAATAAATACAAGTTTCCAGTTTAAATACAGACGTTTGAATATAACTTAAGACTTTCGGAGCTTATTTCTCTTCTTACGTTACCGTTTATAATCTCTGTTCATGTTTCATTAAAGTGTTTGTCGTTTAAAGTCGCTTCAGGGACTTGGATCTGCTACGGCGGCTGTGATTGGTTAGTGTCGGTCACGTGACTTCAGACGCAGACAGGAAGTGAAGCGGGTTTGGGCTCAAAATGGAAGACGACGAAAAAACAAAATGGAGGACGATGTAAACAAACCCAAAATCCAGTCGGAAAAAGAATCCGTTTAATCTGAATCTGGGACCTGCTTTAGTCCTGCTTTAGTCCTGCTTTAGTCCTGCTTTAGTCCTGCTTTAGTCCTGCTTTAGTTCTGGTTTAGTTCTGGTTTAGTTCTTGTTTAGTCCTGCTTTAGTCCTGATTCTTAAATCCCTAGTTTAGTCTTAGTTCCAGTCTTGTTTTAAGATCTAGTCCTGGTTTAGTCCAGATTCAGTCCGGGTCTAGTCCTGGTTTGGTCCTAATTTAATCCTGATTTAGTCCTGCTCTAGTCTTGGTCTAATCCTGGTTTAGTCCTAGTCTAGTCCTGGTTCAGTCCTGGTTTAGTCCTGGTTTAGTCCTAGTCTAGTCCTGGTTTAGTCCTGGTTTAGTCCTGGTTTAGTCCTAGTCTAGTCCTGGTTTAGTCCTGGTTTAGTCCTAGTCTAGTCCTGGTTCAGTCCTGGTTTAGTCCTGGTTTAGTCCTAGTCTAGTCTAGTTAGTCCTAGTCTAGTCTAGTCCTAGTCTAGTCCTGAGTCCTGTTTAGTCCTGGTTTAGTCTAGTCTAGTCTAGTTAGTCCTGGTTCAGTTGGTTTAGTCCTGGTTAGTCCTGGTTTAGTCCTGGTTTAGTCTGGTTTTCTGTTTAGTCCTGGTTTAGTCCTGGTTAGTCCTAGTCTAGTCCTGGTTTAGTCCTGGTTTAGTCCTGGTTTAGTTCTGGTTTAGTCCTGGTTTAGTCCTGGTCTATTTTAAATACTTCTGAACATTTCCTGTAGTTTTTTCTTTTTTCCGTGTTAAACTTCCTGAATCTTCCTGATGATCCTCGGTTCATTTTCCAAACGTTTTTTTCTTTTTTAATTGTGACTCTTTCGTTAAATCTTCGGCTCTTTTGTCTTAATTAACACGATTTCAGTTCAATATTTTTACTAATTAAACAGAAACAAACTCAGATTCTGTGGATTTTGTTTCTCATTAAAACTTTTTAAAGCCAATTTGTACGAAAAACTTTACATAGATTAAAAACGGAACAAATCGCTTCATTTCCACGAGCTCCAGGTCCCTGCCACACGAGACCTGGTTTAGACCTGGTTTAGACCTGGTTTAGACCTGGTTTAGTCCTGGTTTAGTCCTGGTTTAGTCCTGGTTTAGTCCTGGTTTAGTCCTGGTTTAGACCTGGTTTAGACCTGGTTTAGACCTGGTTTAGACCTGGTTTAGTCCTGGTTTAGACCTGGTTTAGTCCTGGTTTAGACCTGGTTTAGTCCTGGTTTAGACCTGTGTCAGACTTGGTTTCTTGGTTTACTAGTTAAGTCCTGGTTTAGTTCTGGTTAAGTTCAGTTCTTCTAGACTTGGTTTAGTCTTTCCTGGTTTATATCTTGGTTTAGTCCTCATTTGGTCCTGGTTCAGTCCTGGTTCAGTCCTGGTTCAGTCCTGGTACAGTCCTGGTTCAGTCCTGGTTCAGTCCTGGTCCAGATTTAGTTTAGTCCTTTTGTAAATAACAGATTTTTTGGAGGAACTTTTCTTTTTCAGTTCGTTTCTCGACATTTAGAGATTTTTTAGTTTTAGTTTTTTTAACCCAAACCACAAACAAACTGGGTCACTTCCTGTCAGCGTCCGCCTACATTTCCCAGAAGTCATTGCACATGGTTTTAGCTGAAATAAACTGCGTTAGCTTTAGCGTGGTTAGCTCAGGCCGTCCGTTTTCCATTGGATTGCATTAGGGTCGCGCGCTCAGTGAGTCTTTGGTTTGGGAAGACGGGAAAACGACGGCGACGGACAGGAAGGGGCGGGGCTCGGCTTGGCTCTGCTTCCCGGCGAGTGGGCGGGGCCGCGCTTGGAGGCGGGGCCCGAGGAGGAGGCGGCGGCTCTGAAGGGGGAGGAGCCGGGGAACATGAAGAGGCGGAGCTTGGAGGGGAGAGGACTGCGTTTCCCATGGTCCTCTGCGGCGGGGGGGGGAGGGGCAGGGAGAGGGGCGGGGCTTCAGAGGCAGACGGGCTTCCTGATTGGACGGAGCGGCTGTGGATCAGTGGGTCCTGGAGACTCTGATCGGGCTGAAGTATCGCAGACTGAAACGACACAAAACACAAAGTTAAGTCCTGGTTTAGTTCTGGTTAAGTCCTAGTTTAGTCTGGGTTTAGACCTGGTTTAGACCTGGTTTAGACCTAGTTTAGTCTGGGTTTAGACCTGGTTTAGACCTAGTTTAGTCCTGGTTTAGACCTGGTTTAGACCTAGTTTAGACCTAGTTTAGTCTGGGTTTAGACCTGGTTTAGACCTAGGCAAGTCCTAGTTTAGTTCTAGGGTTAAACCTGTTTTAGACCTTGGTAAGTCCTGGTTTAGTTCTGGCTAAGGCCAAGTTTAGTTTTGGTCTAAATCTGGTTTAGACCTGGTTTACGGTAATTAGGGTGAAGTCCTAGATTAGTTCTGGTTTAGTTCTGGCTATGGTCAAGTTTAGACCTGGTTTAGACCTAGTTTAGTCTTGGGCAAGACCTGGTTTAGACCTGGTTTAGACCTGGTTTAGTCTACGTCCAGAACTAAACTAGGATTTGCCCAAGTCTAAACAAGGTCTAAAAGTAGACCATACTAGGTCTAGGTTTAGACCTAGGCTTGGGCAAGTCCTAGTTTAGTTCTAGAGTTAGACCTGGTTTAGACCTAGTTTAATCTTGATCTAGACCTGGTTTAGGGTAAGTAGGTTAAGCCCTAGTTTAGTTTTGGTTTAGGCCTAGTTTAGTCTGGGGTTAGGCCTGGTTAAGTCCTGATTTAATTCTAGTTTAGACCAAGTTTAGTCTTAGTTTAGACCTGGGTAAGTCCTAGTCTAGTTCTAGGGTTAGACCTGGTTTAGACCTAGTTTAGATATTGGTCTGGTCCTCGTTTGGTCTTTATTTAGTCCTGGTTTAATTCTGATTAAGTCTAGCTCATTTAGACTTGGTTTAGTCCTGGTTTAGTCCAATTTTTTGACCTTTATTTAGTCCTGATTCAACTACATCTTTCTGTAATTCATCCTCAAGCTCATGTTATTATTATTAAAGCTGCAAATGGAACTTTAGTGCTCGTTTCCATGGAGATGTGAGTGTTTTTCAATGGAAGGAACACACAGGGGAGGGCATCTGACACACAGGGGGGGAAGTTTTGTCATCGATTAGAGTCAGATTTTTGTTCTTTTTCATCCTTCCTCTGGTTTAAATAACGATTTCTTTTTGCTTCGTCTCATTTACAAACTGTAGAATTTGTTTTGGGGTAAATGTAAAACGGAGGCCGCAGAGAGACGCCGCTGTCAGGATTCTGAGGAGACGTGTGTGAGAGGTGGAGATTTATAACGAGACAAATCTGCTCCAAACGTGACCGGAATCAAAAACACGACTAATAACAGAAGAGAGACTCACGCAGAGCGACAGAGACACCTGCTGGACGCACGAGGAACTGCAGGTGAAAACTGAAAATGATCTCGTGAATTATTTTCCCCCACGTTTTTACGTTTGGATTGGATTAAAAAAATGTAGTTAAGAACTGGTGGTGAGTTATATTTTTTGAGAAGTTGCAGTCCCAAAAATAGTGCTACAGTGTCAGCAGAAATATGAAATAAAGTAAATAAAAAATTGGGAAAAGAATGTCAAAGTCTCATCTTGTCTCATTTTCATAGATCCAAACTCGTGTCTCGTCTCATAGTCTCATCGACTACTGACACAAAACAAAAAATAAATCAGGAGAATCCAAGTGAACTTATTTTTAAAAAGACGGTTTCATTAAAAAGTCTGAGCTAAAACAAATTAAACAACAGAATAAACAGATAATTTGACATAAAAGTGACTGATTCTACTTTCTACAGCTCAAATCTTATTGTATTAAATAGAAAAAATAAAAAAAATAAAATAAATCTCCCCACTACTCTAAAGAAAATGTATGCATGATTATTTTTTTATTTTTTTAAATAATACTTTTTTAAATTTTCTTTAATCACTTATGGCCTCTTGTTCCTCTACTGTATTGTCTACACAGTATTTTTATTTATTTATTTTTTATTGTTCTAATAGGCGCTTTGTAAAGAAACATTATTATTAAAATTATTATTATATCATATTATTATATTTTATATATTTTATTTACACAGCACTTTCCTAAACATTCAAAGACGCTGTACAACAAATACAATTTTAAAAGTAAAGTCCAAATATTGAGCAAATTAAATAGTTCAGCTTTTATACACTGAATGATAAGTTAATGGTGTACACGTGATGTGTACTTTTGTGTATATTTGTATTTGTGTGTATGTACAGTCTGTATATTAGGGTGAATCATGTCAGAAATTCAACTTGTACCTAATTTTTAAATGTGACAAAACCAGTTAACAGAAAATCTCTGGAATATTTGCTCAATTTAATAAAATCTACTGGGTCCACCAAGACTCAAAAGTTCAATCCAAAAGGCGTCCATAAGTCTCAGTTTTTCTCAAATAACTTTAAAAATACTGCATTTAGACCCGTGGTGTCAATGAAAGATGAATAGAAATGTTGCTGTTGTGCATCTTTTGGTACTTTTGGTAATTTCATATCTTCTATCTTCATCATTTTCTAAGATATAACAATTTTCTCAAGATTTTGAGTGTTTTTTTTTTTTTATTAACCAAAATCCACAAAGGCCAAAGATGAAATGAGAGACAAAGTTTCAAGTCCTAGAAGGTCAAGGGCCTAGAATTACCAAAAGAAATGACACTTTTGCCATATCTGAAAAAACTAATGATGACAGAGACATAAAACTGATACCAAATGATTCAGAATGTCCATATTTATATTCAACTTCCTCTGATTCTATTGGGCACATTTATTATTTTTGATGTTATTAAAGAAAAACGTCTGCAGGCACTAAACTCCAGAGGCTTGTGGAATTTCTCATGGAACTTTACTTTGGCAAGTGCAAAAAATTGATACTAGGTACAGATTGATTTTCAAAAATGTTTCAAAAAGTTGGACAAATGATGCTCCCTAATGTTTGTATGTATTTATGTATGTGTATATATATAATAATATTCTGTATGTCCTCGTATTTATTTATTTACTGACTTTTTATTTATATTTATTTCTCTCTTTTCCTTATATTTATTTTATTTACCTATTACTTTATATAAATACATTATTATTATTATTATTATTATTATTACTATTATTTATGTATTTTTTATATATATATATTTTTTTATTATTATTATTTATTTTATTTTTATTTTTCTGGAGACGACGGGCGAATAATGGGAGGAGGAAAAGGTCACATACACTTACTACTACTTTTTTTTTTTTTTTTCTGTGACATCTGCTTTATGTGCACAAAAAAACGAATTTAAAAAATAAAAGTTGATGCAGTGATGATTATCGAGGAGCCGTTTGACCTTGTGAAGTTTTTGATCCAAACTCGAGAGAGAAAAAAAACTTTCCTGTTTATTTCAGGAAATTATAAAAAACCCCTGTGAGAATTTCACCGTTAATTCAGGAGATTAAAAACCACCGAGGCTGCAGATTTTAACTTTAGCTTTTAATGTACGAAGAGAAAATCCTGTTCTAATCCTTTTGTGATTTATCTGAAACACGACCGAGTGCAGAGGGACCTGACACACACAGAGGGACCTGACACACACAGAGGGACCTGACACACACAGAGGGACCTGACACACGCGAGAGGGACCTGACACACGCAGAGGGACCTGACACACACAGAGGGACCTGACACACACAGAGGGACCTGACACACGCGAGAGGGACCTGACACACGCAGAGGGACCTGACACACGCAGAGGGACCTGACACACACAGAGGGACCTGACACACGAGAGGGACCTGACACACCGGGGACCTGACACACGCGAGGGACCTGACACACACGAGAGGGACCTGACACACGCGAGAGGGACCTGACACACGCGAGAGGGACCTGACACACGCGAGAGGGACCTGACACACGCGAGGAGGGAGGGACCTGACACACGCGAGGGGGGACCTGACACACGCGAGAGGGGCCTGACACACGCGAGAGGGACCTGACACACGCGAGAGGGGCCTGACACACGCGAGAGGGGCCTGACACACATGAGAGGGACCTGACACACGCGAGAGGGACCTGACACACGCGAGAGGGACCTGACACACACGAGAGGGACCTGACACACACGGGGGGGGAACCTGACACACATGAGAGGGACCTGACACACGCGAGAGGGACCTGACACACGCGAGAGGGACCTGACACACACGGAGGGGACCTGACACACACGGGGGGGGACCTGACACACACGAGGGACCTGACACACACGGGGATGACACTGACACACGAGGGACCTGACACAACACGGGGGGGGGGACTGACACACGCAGAGAGGACCTGACACACGCGAGAGGGACCTGACACACGCGAGAGGACCTGACACACACAGGGAGGACCTGACCACACAGAGGGACCTGACACACACGGAGGGAGGGACCTGACACACACGGGGAGGGACCTGACACACACGCAGAGGGACTGACACACACGGGGAGGGACCTGACACACGGGGAGGACCTGACACACACACACACAGAGGGACCTGACACACACGGGAGGGACCTGACACACACGGGAGGGACCTGACACACGCGAGAGGGACCTGACACACGCAGAGGGACCTGACACACGCAGAGGACCTGACACACGAGGGACCTGACAAACACGAGGGACCTGACACACACAGAGGGACCTGACACACAGAGGGACCTGACACACACAGGGACCTGACACGAGAGGGACCTGACACACACAGGGGACCTGACACACACAGAGGACCTGACACACACGAGGAGGGACCTGACACACACGGGAGGGACCTGACACACACAGAGGGACCTGACACACACAGAGGGACCTGACACACACGGGAGGACCTGACACCACGGAGAGGGCCTGACACACGCGAGAGGGACCTGACACACGCGAGAGGGACCTGACACACGCGAGAGGGACCTGACACACACACATGAGGGACCTGACACACGCGAGAGGGCCTGACACACACGGGAGGGACCTGACACACACGGGAGGACCTGACACACGAGGGACCTGACACACGCGAGAGGGACCTGACACACACAGAGGGACCTGACACACGCGAGAGGGACCTGACACACACGGGGAGGGACTGACACACACGGGGAGGACCTGACACACACAGAGGGACCTGACACACACGAGGGACCTGACACACACGGGGAGGGACCTGAACACACAGGGGAGAGGGACCTGACACACACGAGGGACCTGACACACACAGAGGGACCTGACACACACGGGGGGACCTGACACACGCGGGGGGGACCTGACACACGCGAACCTGACACACCGCTGACACACACGGGGGGACCTGACACACACGGGGGACCTGACACACACGAGAGGGACCTGACACACACGGGGGGGGACCTGACACACGGAGGGGACCTGACACACGCGAGAGACCTGACCACGCGAGAGGGACCTGACACACACAGGGAGGGACCTGACACACAGAGAGGGACCTGACACACCAGGGACGAACCTGACACACGCGAGAGGGACCTGACACACGCAGAGAGGACCTGACACACACAGAGGGACCTGACACACGCGAGAGGGACCTGACACACACCTGCACACACAGAGGACCTGACACACACGGGGACTGACACACACGGGGAGGGACCTGACACACACGGGGAGGGACCTGACACCACACCTGGAGGGACCTGACACACACAGAGGGACCTGACACACACGAGAGGACCTGACACACACAGGGGAGGGACCTGACACACACAGAGGGACCTGACACACACGGGACCTGACACACACAGAGGGACCTGACACACACGAGAGGGACCTGACACACACAGAGGGACCTGACACACACAGAGGAGGGACCTGACACACACGAGACCGGAGGGACCTGACACACACGAGGGACTGGGGACCTGACACACACAGAGGGACCTGACACACACGGGGGACCTGACACACACGAGGACCTGGGAGGGAACCTGACACACACNATAAGTCTCAGTTTTTCTCAAATAACTTTAAAAATACTGCATTTAGACCCGTGGTGTCAATGAAAGATGAATAGAAATGTTGCTGTTGTGCATCTTTTGGTACTTTTGGTAATTTCATATCTTCTATCTTCATCATTTTCTAAGATATAACAATTTTCTCAAGATTTTGAGTGTTTTTTTTTTTTTATTAACCAAAATCCACAAAGGCCAAAGATGAAATGAGAGACAAAGTTTCAAGTCCTAGAAGGTCAAGGGCCTAGAATTACCAAAAGAAATGACACTTTTGCCATATCTGAAAAAACTAATGATGACAGAGACATAAAACTGATACCAAATGATTCAGAATGTCCATATTTATATTCAACTTCCTCTGATTCTATTGGGCACATTTATTATTTTTGATGTTATTAAAGAAAAACGTCTGCAGGCACTAAACTCCAGAGGCTTGTGGAATTTCTCATGGAACTTTACTTTGGCAAGTGCAAAAAATTGATACTAGGTACAGATTGATTTTCAAAAATGTTTCAAAAAGTTGGACAAATGATGCTCCCTAATGTTTGTATGTATTTATGTATGTGTATATATATAATAATATTCTGTATGTCCTCGTATTTATTTATTTACTGACTTTTTATTTATATTTATTTCTCTCTTTTCCTTATATTTATTTTATTTACCTATTACTTTATATAAATACATTATTATTATTATTACTATTATTTATGTATTTATTATATATATATTTTTTTATTATTATTATTTATTTATTTTTATTTTTCTGGAGACGACGGGCGAATAATGGGAGGAGGAAAAGGTCACATACACTTACTACTACTTTTTTTTTTTTTTTTCTGTGACATCTGCTTTATGTGCACAAAAAACGAATTTAAAAAATAAAGTTGATGCAGTGATGATTATCGAGGAGCCGTTTGACCTTGTGAAGTTTTTGATCCAAACTCGAGAGAGAAAAAAAACTTTCCTGTTTATTTCAGGAAATTATAAAAACCCCTGTGAGAATTTCACCGTTAATTCAGGAGATTAAAAACCACCGAGGCTGCAGATTTTAACTTTAGCTTTTAATGTACGAAGAGAAAATCCTGTTCTAATCCTTTTGTGATTTATCTGAAACACGACCGAGTGCAGAGGGACCTGACACACACAGAGGGACCTGACACTGACACACACACACACGAGAGGACCTGACACACGCAGAGAGGGACCTGACACACGAGGGACCTGACACACGAGGGACCTGACACACGCGAGGGAGACACACGGGACCTGACACACACACGAGGAGGGACCTGACACACTGACACACGAGAGGGAGGGACCTGACACACACGGGGGGGGACCTGACACACGCGACGCGAGAGGGACCTGACACACGCCTGAGAGGGACCTGACACACGCGAGAGGGACCTGACACACGCCTGACACACGAGAGGAACCTGACACACGCGAGGAGACACACACGAGAGGACCTTGACACACGCGCAAAGGTGACACAGCGGAGCCTGAAAAGCGCGAGAGGGACCTGACAACAACAGCAAGAGGGACCTGAACAACACAGGGGGGGGGACTGACAACACGCAGAGGGACCTGACACACACGAGAGGGACCTGACCACACGAGAGGGACCTGACACACGCGAGAGGACCTACACACCACACGGAAGGGACCTGACACCAAGAAGGGACCTGACACCACGCAGAGGGACCTGACACATTGTTTCAATCCGTCTCAATGCAACAAAATCAATATTGACTACATATATGGCATCCACAGCGCATTTTTTTATGAGTTGTACTCCTAGAGATCATATCCAATGATTTCACACAAAGACATTTATCTATTAAAATTTACACGCGAGGAATGGGATCGTATGACAGCGAGTTTTCTTAGGATGCTTTTCTGGGTATTCTGAAGTTTCAGTTTTCCCACTATGATACTGATATTTCTTTCATTACAAATCTGACCCAAGAGGGACCTGACACATAAGGAATTTAAAATTGTAGTTCTAGACCTATTAGGGAGTCGAATACTACACAGAAGTCGAACACAAGGATAAGACGCGTAAACTCGGTGACTCTATGGATGGCTCACCTAGACATGCGATCAATCAAGGGGTAAGAGTTTGCTATCGATCTATCTACTCCCACGAAGTCATGTAAAGCCATCAAAGAAACGAACAGAAAAAACTAGAGCCACGTACGAGGGAGGCGCTAGTCCTGACAACTAAAGTCACTGCGGTCATATGAGTTGACTAGGGGACCTGAACTGCAACAAGACAATGAATTGCAACTAGTTTCAAATAACATTCATTTTCTTGCTCATCTTAAAGGGCCCATCATATACACTATTTTCTGATATATGTTATGTTTTTTTCATCATCAAAACATAGGGAGTTGTGGTTTGTTTTCTCACGCACGTACGACACGAAGGTTTATGAAAACACAAGGCACCCTGAGCCACACAACTTGGGACGGTGAGGGTTAACTTTCTCGACATCAACACACAAGAAAGAGGAGAACATATAGATCAGCGAGCGAGCACACTCGAGTAAAGGGAGCAACTTAAAACAGTAAAAGGGTGACATCACAAGGTGAAACCGACGACGGAGAGTGTTGTAGAGCGTGATGCGAGATAGTACACAACAACTAATGAAGTGTTACTACAAAATGTGTATTCACGCAAGCGATTGACACACCAGGCGATGGTATCTCGTAGAGCGAGCGTACCAAGCGGGATGATGAGAAGATTAGAAACATAATAAATAACACACTAATAGGATGTTCCATTTGATTCAAATAATACCATTAATCTCACAGTTTAATAGTCAGAGTCAAACGCCGATCGGAGTGAGGAGTGGATGTGGTGGAAGATGTGGTGGATGTGGTGGAATGTGGTGGATGAGGTGATGTGGTGGACGTGGTGGTGGACGTGGTGGACGTGGTGGATGTGGTGGATGTGGTGATGTGGTGGACGGTGGATGTGGTGGATGTGGTGTGGTGGATGTGGTGGTTTGATGTGGTGGTGAGTGGAGTGTGGTGGACGTGGTGGACGTGGTGGATGTGGTGGTATGTGGTGGATGTGGTGGGGTGGGGTGGGTGGATGTGTGGATGGTGGTGTGGTGTGGTGGATGGTGGATGGGTGGAGTTGGTGGACGTGTGGATGTGGTGGATGTGGTGGTGGAGTGGTGATGTGGTGGATGTGGTGGAATGGGTGTGTGGGTGGATGTGGTGGATGTGGTGGATGTGGTGGAATGTGGTGGATGTGGTGGGTGGATGTGGTGGATGTGTGGATGAGGTGGATGTGGTGGATGTGGTGGCGTGGTGGACTGGGTGGAATGTGGTGGATGTGGTGGAGGTGGTGGATGTGGTGGACGTGGTGGATGTGGTGGATGTGGTGGATGTGTGGTGGGTGTGGTGGATGTGGGTGGATGTGGTGGACGTGGTGGTGGATGGGTGGATGGTGGATGTGGTGGATGTGGTGGATGTGGTGGATGTGGTGGATGTGGTGGATGTGGTGGACGTGGTGGATGTGGTGGATGTGGTGGATGATGTGGTGGATGTGGTGGATGAGGTGGATGTGGTGGATGTGGTGGATGTGGTGGATGTGGTGGATGTGGTGGATGTGGTGGATGGTGGTGGATGTGGTGATGTGGTGGATGTGGATGGGTGGATGTGGTGTGGTGGACGTGGTGGTGGTGGATGTGGTGGATGTGGTGGATGAGGTGGATGTGGTGGATGTGGTGGATGTGGTGGATGTGGTGGATGTGTGGACGTGGTGGTGGATGTGTGGATGTGTGGACGTGTGGTGTGGATGTGGTGGATGTGGTGGGTGGATGTGGTGGATTGGATGTGGGTGGATGTGGTGGATGTGGTGGATGTGGTGGATGTGGTGGATGTGGTGGATGTGGTGGATGTGCTGAGGTCAGTACCAGGCCTGGTCAGTGAAGTAGTGCACGAGCTTCTCCACTCCTGCAGGGGGCGCACACACAGAGACACACAGACACAGGGACAGCAGTGGAAGAGCTCAGGTTAGAGACACGGTTTAATTTGACACAAACGTTTTTAAAAAGGTTAAAAAAAAGAGTTTTAAAAAGTAAATTAAATTGTTATTAGTTGTGTTAAAAAGCAGGAAAAGGGAAAACACAGGGAGAAAAAAGGAAGTAGGAAAAAGTAGTCCTGGTTTAGTTCTAGGGGCCGTCCACACCACGTTTTTGGGTCAAAATGGAGAAGTTTTGGTCTTTCGTCCACACGGAGCCGGTGTTTCAGGTCGACGAAAACTGAGTTTTTTGAGAACAGGTTCCAGACGAAGAAATGAGACAAACAAACCACAGCTTTTAGAAAACAACAACGTCACGATCCCGTCATCACCAGCGAGAGACGCCCACAGCCAAAAACTGACCTCTACACACGCAAGAGTGTCGTTGACATGTGACAGGTGTGTGTGACAGGTGTGTGTGACAGGTGTGTGTGACAGGTGTGTGTGACAGGTGTCGCCCACGGAGCCGCGTCCATCACCCAACAACGATAACTAGAGACGGGCGTCCATGAAAATGTATTAATCGATTCAATTAATCCTTAACGTTTTTATATAATAAGTATCATCATTATTATTACTACTACTTAGGGACGGGCATAGTTAATCAATTAATCGATAATTGATCATTAAGAATTTCATGGATTCTGATCATTTTAATGTACAAACTGAATGTATGTGTGTGTGTCGTGACCAAACAGGTGTGTACATGTGTCTCTGCATCAGAAGGAGCGACACACAAACAGTGGGTCAGTCTGTAACGAACCGAAGCACAAATGTGGATTTAACCAGGATTTGTAGAAGAAATTCCACACTTTCCGTTGCGTTGGGACAAGTGTGAGTCCATGTGCACAGTGGATAAAGCAGCACATATGTTTCTGTGTCCAGTGGGAAAAAGTTTTTCCAGGTGAGAGTCGCTCAATGTGGATGACGAGGCCCCGCCCCCCTCCCCCCGTACGCTGTCCTGGTTTTGACAAACACAAATCTGGTCACACTGACCTGTATTCACCTGAGTCATGTCTTTTAATCCAATTAGTGCAGATAGTAATAATAATGATGATCATTTTAATACAAAAACGTTCATGATTCATCGATAATCGATCATTTATTCTTCTGACGATCGATTAAAAACATTTCATCGAATGCCCGTCTCTACTATTACTAATCTGCATCAATAAATTCAACTTTACGACATATAAACATAACGACTCTAGATCCACATCAGCTGTTTGACATTATAATGTGTTTAATTCAGTTTTGTTCAAATCTCACAGAAACAAAACTTAAAACCACATCACTAATTTACATAAACTAAGTGAAGATAAAACTCCAGCTCTTGTGTCGCTGATGTGGTTCAACTTGTGTTGGACTCAGTGGAATATGAGTGTTCTCTCTGTGTCAGAGGGGTGTTCTCCTGTGTGTCAGAGGGGTGTTCTCTCTGTGACAGAGGGGTGTTCTCTCTGTGTCAGAGGGGTGTTCTCTCTGTGTCAGAGGGGTGTTCTCTCTGTGACAGAGGGGTGTTCTCTCTCTGTGTCAGAGGGGTGTTCTCTCTGTGTCAGAGGGGTGTTCTCTCTGTGTGTCAGAGGGGTGTTCTCTCTCTGTGTCAGAGGGGTGTTTCTCTCTGTGTCAGAGGGGTGTTCTCTCTGTGTCAGAGGGGTGTTCTCTCTGTGTCAGAGGGGTGTTCTCTCTGTGTCAGAGGGGTGTTCTCTCTGTGTCTGTGTGACAGAGGGGTGTTCTCTCTGTGTCAGAGGGTGTTCTCTCTGTGTCAGAGGGGTGTTTCTCTCTGTGTGTCAGAGGGGTGTTCTCTCTCTGTGACAGAGGGGTGTTCTCTCTGTGTCAGAGGGGTGTTCTCTCTGTGACAGAGGGGTGTTCTCTCTGTGTGTCAGAGGGGTGTTCTCTCTGTGTCAGAGGGGTGTTCTCTCTGTGTCAGAGGGGTGTTCTCTCTGTGTCAGAGGGTGTCTCTCTGTGTCAGAGGGGTGTTCTCTCTGTGTCAGAGGGGTGTGTCTCTCTGTGTGTCAGAGGGGTGTTTCTCTCTGTGACAGAGGGGTGTTCTCTCTCTGTGTCAGAGGGGTGTTCTCTCTGTGACAGAGGGGTGTTCTCTCTCTGTGTCAGAGGGGTGTTCTCTCTGTGTCAGAGGGGTGTTCTCTCTCTGTGTCAGAGGGGTGTTCTCTCTGTGTGTCAGAGGGGTGTTCTCTCTGTGTCAGAGGGGTGTTTCTCTGTGTCAGAGGGGTGTTCTCTCTGTGTGACAGAGGGGTGTTCTCTCTCTGTGTCAGAGGGGTGTTCTCTCTGTGTCAGAGGGTGTTCTCTCTGTGTCAGAGGGGTGTTCTCTCTGTGTGTCAGAGGGGTGTTTCTCTCTGTGACAGAGGGGTGTTCTCTCTGTGACAGAGGGTGTTCTCTCTCTGTGTCAGAGGGGTGTTCTCTCTGTGTCAGAGGGGTGTTCTCTCTGTGTGTGACAGAGGGGTGTTCTCTCTGTGTCAGAGGGGTGTTCTCTCTGTGTCAGAGGGGTGTTCTCTCTGTGTGACAGAGGGGTGTTCTCTCTGTGTCAGAGGGGTGTTCTCTCTGTGTCAGAGGGGTGTTCTCTCTCTGTGTCAGAGGGGTGTTCTCTCTGTGTCAGAGGGGTGTTCTCTCTGTGACAGAGGGGTGTTCTCTCTGTGTCAGAGGGGTGTTCTCTCTGTGTCAGAGGGGTGTTCTCTCTGTGTCAGAGGGGTGTTCTCTCTGTGTCAGAGGGTGTTCTCTCTGTGTCAGAGGGGTGTTCTCTCTGTGTGTCAGAGGGGTGTTCTCTCTGTGTCAGAGGGGTGTTCTCTCTGTGTCAGAGGGTGTTCTCTCTGTGTCAGAGGGGTGTTCTCTCTGTGTCAGAGGGGTGTTCTCTCTGTGTCAGAGGGGTGTTCTCTCTGTGTCAGAGGGGTGTTCTCTCTGTGACAGAGGGGTGTTCTCTCTGTGTCAGAGGGTGTTCTCTCTGTGTGTCAGAGGGGTGTTCTCTCTGTGTCAGAGGGGTGTTCTCTCTGTGACAGAGGGGTGTTCTCTCTGTGTGACAGAGGGTGTGTTCTCTCTGTGTCTCTCTGACAGAGGGGTGTTCTCTCTGTGTCAGAGGGGTGTTCTCTCTTGTGAGAGGGTGTTCTCTCTGTGTGACAGAGGGGTGTTCTCTCTGTGTCAGAGGGGTGTTCTCTCTGTGTGACAGAGGGGTGTTCTCTCTGTGACAGAGGGGTGTCTCTCTCTGTGACAGAGGGTGTTCTCTGTGACAGAGGGGTGTCTCTCTGTGTCAGAGGGGTGTTCTCTCTGTGACAGAGGGGTGTTCTCTCTGTGTCAGAGGGTGTTCTCTCTGTGTCAGAGGGGTGTTCTCTCTGTGACAGAGGGTGTTCTCTCTGTGACAGAGGGGTGTCTCTCTCTGTGACAGAGGGGTGTTCTCTCTGTGACAGAGGGGTGTTCTCTCTGTGTCAGAGGGGTGTTCTCTCTGTGTCAGAGGGGTGTTCTCTCTGTGTCAGAGGGGTGTTCTCTCTGTGACAGAGGGGTGTTCTCTCTGTGACAGAGGGGTGTTCTCTCTGTGTCAGAGGGGTGTTCTCTCTGTGACAGAGGGGTGTTCTCTCTCTGTGTCAGAGGGGTGTTCTCTCTGTGACAGAGGGTGTTCTCTCTGTGACAGAGGGGTCTCTCTCTGTGACAGAGGGGTGTTCTCTCTGTGACAGAGGGGTTTCTCTCTGTGACAGAGGGTTGTTCTCTCTGTGTCAGAGGGGTGTTCTCTCTGTGTCAGAGGGGTGTTCTCTCTGTGACAGAGGGTGTTCTCTCTGTGACAGAGGGGTGTTCTCTCTGTGTCAGAGGGGTGTTCTCTCTGTGTCAGAGGGGTGTTCTCTCTGTGTGACAGAGGGGTGTTCTCTCTGTGTGACAGAGGGGTGTTCTCTCTCTGTGTCAGAGGGGTGTTCTCTCTGTGTGACAGAGGGGTGTTCTCTCTGTGTCAGAGGGGTGTTCTCTCTGTGTCAGAGGGGTGTTCTCTCTCTGTGACAGAGGGGTGTTCTCTCTGTGTCAGAGGGGTGTTCTCTCTGTGTGTCAGAGGGGTGTTCTCTCTGTGTCAGAGGGTGTGTTCTCTCTGTGACAGAGGGTGTTCTCTCTGTGTCAGAGGGGTGTTCTCTCTGTGTGTCAGAGGGGTGTTCTCTCTGTGTCAGAGGGGTGTTCTCTCTGTGTCAGAGGGGTGTTCTCTCTGTGTGACAGAGGGGTGTTCTCTCTGTGTGTGTTCAGAGGGGTGTTCTCTCTGTGACAGAGGGGTGTTCTCTCTGTGTGACAGAGGGTGTTCTCTCTGTGACAGAGGGGTGTTCTCTCTGTGTCAGAGGGGTGTTCTCTCTGTGTCAGAGGGTGTTTCTCTCTCTGTGTCAGAGGGGTGTTCTCTCTGTGTGACAGAGGGGTGTTCTCTCTGTGTCAGAGGGGTGTTCTCTCTGTGTCAGAGGGGTGTTCTCTCTGTGACAGAGGGTGTTCTCTCTGTGTCAGAGGGTTGTTCTCTCTGTCACTTATGTTCAACTTCTGCCAAACAAAATGTTGATATTTCTGGGAAACATCTAAAATCAGCTAAATTACCTTAAAGTTTAAAAAATGATGATGGGATTTGCATTATTAAATATGATGATGATTGTTACAGCGCCACACACAGGTGCAGCAGGAGAAGCACATCGTTTTCACTCCGGACGAGAACATTTACTGATCCGACTCGTGTGGGGACGGGAGCTTTTTTCAGCTCACAAAAAAAAAATATCCAGGAGCGTCGTCGTGTGGACGTAGCCCTAGTCTAGACCTCGTTCAGTCCTGGTCTAGTCCTGGTTCAGTCCTGGTCCAGTCCTGGTCCAGTCCTGGTTTAGTCCTGGTCTAGTCCTGGTTCAGTCCTGGTCTAGTCCTGGTCTAGTCCTGGTTCAGTCCTGGTCAGTCCTGGTTCAGTCCTGGTTTAGACTCACGTTTGTGGGCGTAGTCCTGGTTTAGTCCTGGTTTAGTTCTCGGTCTAAAGGGACTGGATCTCTGGTACTGCCAGGGAGGAGAGAGGAAGAGGAGAGGAGGAGCAGCCTGAGGTTCAGAGGAAGAAGAAGAAGAAGAGAGAAAAAGAGAGAAACAGAGAGAGAGAGAAACAGAGAGAGGAGACAAAAATATATAGAGAGAGACAGACACAAAAGAGAGAGAAAGAGAGAAAGACACACAAAAAGAGACAGAAGGAGGAGACAGAAAGAGAAAGCGAGACACAGAGAGAAAGAGACAGAGGAGAGACAAAAATATATACAGAGACAGAGAAACAGAGAGAGAGACAGAGAGAAAGAGACTCACAAAGAGGGAGAGACACACACAGAGAAAAAGAGACAGAGACAGAGAAAGAGACACAAAGAGAGAAACAGAGTGAGAGGCACAAAAGAGAAAGAGAGAAACACAAAGAAAGAGCAGCACAAACAGAGAGAGAGAAAGAGAGAAACAGAGAGACATAAGTTTAAACAAAGACAGGTTTTATAGAAAAGCTCAGTGAGGAAACATGGGAGGAAAGAGTCCAGAACCTTCTATTTTCTTCTATTTTCTTCTATTTTTGTTGTATTTTTGACACTTTAACAACATAAATCATCATTCTTCCTTGAGCTGTGAGTAAATGTTTGTGTTTCAGACAAAAAGAGAAAAACAGGACGCAGCGTTTGAGTTTCAGATCATTTTTTAAAATATTAAAAGAAGAATTGAAATGTTGTTGTTGTTGCAGTTGAGGCAGTGGCCTGTAGGGGGAGCACTTGTCCTGTGTTTTTGGCCTTTTTCAAGTCGATCTGTTCAAATAAAACTCTGCACGTTGTTTTTAGTGTAAGTCCATAAATATCCTGAAGAACTGCTGTGTCTGTGCTTCTCTCTAAAGATGATAATCCTGTTTTAAATGTTTTTTTTTATTGTTTTGACACTTTACCGTGTTCCAGGGCGTCTGGGATGCGACGCTCTCCGTCTCTTTCTCTCTGGTCTGAGTCTGGACCTCGGTCGTCTCCACGTCCCCACAGCGACACCTGCTGGACACTTCTGCTGCGTCGCTCTGTCCACACAACGGCTTATTTTTAGGATTTAACTTTAGTTTTAAAATCTGATATGGACAGTGTTGGAGTAACAGATTACATGTACCAGAGTAATCAGAGTACAAATGATGAGTAACTGTATTCAGTTACAGTTACAGTTTCAGTGAGAGGTAATTGGATTACAGTTACTTTGTTGAAATAAATGGATTAAACACAGAGGGATTTTACTGTTTTTGCATTTTGGGCTAAATCCCTTTTTTTTTTTTGGTAATTCCACACACTGCCTGAAACTAAACCAGGACTAAACCAGGACTAAACCAGGACTAAACCAGGTCTAAACCAGGTCTAAACCAGGACTAAACCAGGTCTAAACCAGGTCTAAACCAGGTAAACCAGGACTAAACCAGGTCTAAACCAGGACTAAACCAGGTCTAAACCAGGACTAAACCAGGACTAAACCAGGTCCTAAACCAGGTCTAAACCAGGTCTAAACCAGGACTAAACCAGGACTAAACCAGGACTAAACCAGGACTAAACCAGGTCTACTAAACCAGGACTAAACCAGGTAAACCAGGTAAACCAGGACTAAACCAGGAAACCAGTGTGGACTAAACCAGGACTAAACGGACTTAAACCAGGTCTAAACTTCCAGGTCTAAACCAGTTAAACCAGGTCTAAACCATCAATAAACCATATTTTAAATAATTTGGTTCAGTAAAGTTTGGACTTTTTATTTTCTTTTATCAGACAAAACTTCTTATGTGAAGATTTCCTCGTCTTTGTTTCTCTACAGCAAATCAAGTAATCCAAAGTAATCAGATTACATTACTCACTTTAAGTAATTTAATGGATTTCGTTACAAACTACATTTTGGTGTGAGTAATCTGTAATCTGTAGGGGATTACATTTGAAAAGTAAACTTCCCAACACTGGATAAAAACACGACGTGTATGAAAATATGTTTTAATCGAGTCATTTTCAAATGTGTAAAATATTCAGAGTTTTGTGTAAATGTTTGAAATACCAGCTGCTGTGAGAGCTGAGCGATGGTTCGGTCTCGACTCCTCACTTCCTCTCGGAGCTGAAGCACTTCCTGTAGCAGCACCTCCACCTGAACAGCAAAGCATCGTGGGAAATGGAGTTTAAACACTTCACGGCACAAAAAAGAGTCTAGACACTCCACCCAAACAGAACAGAACTGAGAACAGTGTAAAAGTCCTGGTCTAGTCCTGGTCTGGTCCTGGTCTGGTCCTGGTCTAGTCCTGGTCTGGTCCTGGTCTGGTCCTGGTCTGGTCCTGGTCTGGTCCTGGTCTGGTCCTGGTCTGGTCCTGGTCTGGTCCTGGTCTGGTCCTGGTCTGGTCCTGGTCTGGTCCCTGGTCTGGTCCTGGAGTCCTGGTCTGGTCCTGGTCTGGTCTGGTCCTGGTCTGGTCTAGTCCTGGTCTGGTCCTGGTCTGGTCCTGGTCCTGGTCCCTGGTCTGGTCCTGGTCCTGGTCTGGTCCTGGTCCTGGTCTAGTCCTGGTCTGGTCCTGGTAGTCCTGGTCTAGTCCTGGTCTGGTCCTGGTCTGGTCTGGTCTGGTCTAGTCCTGGTCTAGTCCTGGTCTAGTCCTGGTCTCTGGAGTCCTGGTCCCTGGTCTGGTCCTGGTAGTCCTGTGTCTGTGGTCAGTGTGTCTTCATCTGCATCGTCCTCCTGAAAAACACAAATTAAATCTGAATTATTTTAAATAAACCTGCACAGACAAAAACATTGTGCTCATTTTTACAGGAAACAGTTGTTTTTGTTTTTTTTGCTTAATTCCTTAATAATTTTCTAGTGGTGTGTGGGCTCGCCTCTCCACAGATCTGACCTGTAACTTTTCTTAGTGGTGTCACATGTTTGTCTCTGTGGAGATTTATTTCTTTGAAACATCTCAGGGAAATTAACATTTTAATTTCTCCAGAAAAGTTGCACAGTGCATCTTTATAGTTGCTATGGCAGACATGTCAAACTCAGGCCCGGGGGCCAAATCTGGCCCATGAGATCAAATCAAATCTGTATCAGACTATAGAGACATTTATTTATTTTAAATGTTATTATTTTATATATCTGTGTATATCTATAAATCTGTTTGTTCTGGATTCAGTGTTTAACCAAAACTATGATTAAACATTTAAGGTTTAACGTTACAGATCTGTACAGAAGAGAAAACATGCAGATAGTGTTGAAATATTTCACTAAATATTTAGTTTGACCACGACTTAGTCCCAGTTTTTAATTTTGGCCTTTGTGATTTTGAGTTTGACTCGTCTGTGCTGTGACGTCCTTTAGTCCACTTCAGTATAAAGAGACATTAAACTCCTGAAGTTTTACTCTGCCAAAAAAAACCCTCCAGAGTGGGCGGTGCCAGCGCGTTGGGGGGTGTGGGGCTCTGGAGCGATGATTGACAACCGGCCGACAGCCACAATAATCCAACACAGCCTGGACCACTGTGCTCCGAACAACACAACCATTAGTGCTCGGATCACACAGTGTCCCTTTTCTCCAGACACGGCGGGACATGGAGGTGCCCGGTGATGCCCGGTGATGCCCGGTGATGCCCGGTGATGCCCGGTGATGCCCGGTGATGCCCGGTGATGCCCGGTCGGGGCTGAGAGGAACTCCTCACGTCCCGCCCGTAGACGCCAGTGTCTGTGCTCGTCACGTAATAACCTGCATCTGACTCACTGGCGCCGTTAGTCCAACCCAAAAACTCAACTGTCCTGACTGTAGTTGATCCTAAAGAGGTCGATACAGACACGAATTTGACCCGTTTTTTACAAATCTGCACTAAAATGCCAAAAAAATAAGACCAGAGACAGAGACACATTTCTGTTTGTGATTTTGATTCTTTAAAAGTCTATGGAAGCTGCAGTTCACAGTCTGACCTGCAGGAGGAGCAGTTTCTGCAGATATTCCAGTTGAGATTTGACGGCAGAACAGTCGTCCACCAGCTCCTCCACGTCCACACCCAGATCAGGACACTTCACACTGACACACACAGAGAAACAGACACAGAGAGTTTAGATTTTACACTTTTGAAGAGGGAGAAAAAACAGAGGGATTTAACTCTTTCCCCCCCGGACGCCGACTAAGAACAACCCACAAATACAAAAGAAAACAGACTTCAACCAGTGGTTATAAAGGATTTTTACACTCATGAACTTTATTGTAACACAGACATATTTGTATCTCTGGAAACTTTAGACTCTGAACTCTTCATTTCTGGATGTTTATATGTGATTCATTCATTTACAGGTTTATAACAGCTCACTGAAAATGAGAGTTTACCTGGTCAGGTGCAAAATCAACAACAAAAACCTACATTCAGCATCTGATATCTGCAGGTTCTGAGAACTATATTCATAAACAAATGTAAAAAATATATTTGTCTAAGTATTTAAACAGATTTCATATCACCAAGTGTTCACCTGTTTTTACCTGTTGTTCACCTGTGTGCACCTAATTAGTTTTTTCCATTTAACTTATTCAACTCATTTATCTTATTATAATATAATAATATAATAATAAAACTCTTCCCCGTCAGTGTGTGTTCAGTATTTGTCATCTTGGTCACTTTCTCATGCACAGAGCTCCACATAAGTGTTTGTTTCTGTAGTGATTCTGTCAAACATCACATCTTGGAAAAAAAAAAAGACTGAAATATTTTAAAGGACTCGTCTGAGAAACATCCAGATTTTGGGGCAGTTTTGGTTCATAATCGAGTATAAAGTCCTGGATAGTTTGTTCAGATATTGCAGGACTCCACACAGACACATCTCATCTTCGTAAGATTCACTCTGTGAAAGTTCGTCGCTGTTTTCCACTTTATAATCAACTTCAACATCATTTTGAAATCTATAAAAGTCACTTTCTCTAAACTTATCCATAAAATACGTCTGCTCCTCATTATTTCCGCCATCTTTCCATTGCTCGCGTTTCGTGTTGTGTTTTTTCCAAAAGACAATCGTCACAACTTTGATTCACTTCGGAAAAAATCGGCGAAAACATATCCTTGAATCTTATTGGTCAGTCTAGTTTGGGTTGTAGTGGCCCCGACCAATCACAGCCTCTGTTTACATGTGAAAAACTGGACCCGTTTCTAATGGAGCGAAGGAGTTAAAAGACGTCATTAAGGAAACAAGGAGGTCGTCACGTGTCGTCTTCACGGGGAAAAGAGTTAAAGAGATTTTCCTTGTATTGTAAATGCAGAAAGGGCCTGTATAAAACTCTGTGGGAGATTCACGGTTTTTGAAAGAAACTTCCAAACTTCTGCTCCACAAATGTTTCTCCTTCTCGCTCTTTGTTTGGAATCAGCTCCACAAACTTAAACTCCTTTCAGCTGAAACGTTCTCGTCTTTGTGGTTGAATAACGGCTCCACTTTATGAAGCGAGAATCATTTGGATCATTTCAGTCCTGGAACTGCCAAATCTCTACTGAACTTTGAGGAGGTAACAACATTAGAACGAGACTTGAAGCTCACGGGGGTCAGTTTTGTGGAACATAAAACCTTTAATATCTTCACTGGTGAAATAAAAGTGGATTTTAAACACTGTGGTGAATAATATGAAGAAGTTAAAGAGAATAAAACGGCTCTGACCTGCTGAGGCACAGGTCCAGACTGAGCTCGGACTCCTTCCTCTTGCTCTGCTGCTCCTCGCTCACTTTGTCCGTGTGAAACTCACTGAAAACAAAACAAAAAAACACCGCAATAAAGCTTTAACTTCAGCCCCGAGCGCAGGTTTGATGTGCGGCCTGCAGATGGCGCCGTCCTCACCTGTCTGCGGTTCCCCAACACAGCTGCCTCCTCCTCCACTCGGCCATGTGGGTCCCTCCGTCTGAACCAAAGAGGAAACGAATTAATGCCAAACGGCAAAACAGATTCTCCTCGTGTCTGTGGTGGGAACTTTTGTCGCACGTTTAAAAATCGTTTCAGACAAAAAAAATCCTGTAGTGTGTGAAATCTGCCCGGGACCAGACCGGGACCGGACCGAGACCGGACCGGGACCAGACCGGGACCAGACCGAGACCGGGACCGGACCGGGACCGGACCGAGACCGGGACCGGGACTGGGACCAGGACCAGAGTAAAGTAGAGGAGGACAGAGTCTGGTGTGGTCCTGGTCTGTGGGTTTATTCTGGTCTGTGTCTTGTGTCTGTGTTTAATATCGTCTCGTTTCCCGCGGTAACAGTGAGTGTTTCCTCCATGTTGAGTCAAAGTTCTCGTTTGTCTCTGTTTTATTTGTCGCTGTCAGAACTCGGCCCCTGATTGGTTGATGTGACGCAAATATCCATAAAAAGTTCTAATTTTTCAACTTTGGTGAATATCGCGAGTCCCTCCCTTTTAAGAATTTGCACGTCAATGTCAGTTTCACAAATTCACGCTGCTCATTTCTCCTATTCGCATCATTTAAAACAGGTGAATCGCGTCGCCCTGTTTCACACTGCAGACATTTATTCACGAGTCAACGCGCCTTTACACAGAGTTAACATGTAAATCATTCACGTAGTTCGCACCACACAGGTCACACAGGTCACACAGGTCACACAGGTCACACAGGTCACACAGGTCACACAGGACACACAGGTCACACAGGTCACACAGGACACACAGGACACACACACAGGTCACACAGGTCACACACAGGTCACACAGGTCACACAGGACACACACACAGGTCACACAGGTCACACAGGTCACACAGGTCACACAGGTCACACAGGTCACACAGGTTCACACAGGTCACACCACAGGTCACACAGGTCACACACAGGACACACAGGACACACAGGTCACACAGGACACACAGGTCACACAGGTCACACAGGTCACACAGGTCACACAGGTCACACAGGTCACACAGGTCACACAGGTCACACAGGTCACACAGGTCACACAGGACACACAGGTCACACAGGTCACACAGGTCACACAGGTCACACAGGTCACACAGGACACACAGGTCACACAGGACACACAGGTCACACAGGACACACAGGTCACACAGGTCACACACACAGGACACACAGGTCACACAGGACACACAGGTCACACAGGACACACAGGACACACAGGACACACAGGTCACACAGGTCACACAGGTCACACAGGTCACACAGGACACACAGGACACACAGGACACACAGGACACCACAGGACACACAGGTCACACAGGTCACACAGGTCACACAGGTCACACAGGTCACACAGGACACACAGGTCACACAGGTCACACAGGTCACACAGGTCACACAGGACACACACACCACAGGTCACACAGGTCACACACAGGACACCACAGGACACACAGTCACACAGTCACACAGACACACAGTCACACAGGTCACACACAGGTCACACAGGACACACAGGTCACACAGGTCACACAGGTCACACAGGTCACACAGGTCACACAGGTCACAAGGTTCACACAGGACACACAGGTCACACAGGACACACACAGGTCACACACACAGGTCACACAGGTCACACAGGACACACACACAGGTCACACAGGTCACACAGGACACACAGGTCACAACAGGACACACACAGGTCACACAGGACACACAGGACACACAGGACACACAGGTCACACAGGTCACACAGGACACACAGGTCACACAGGTCACACAGGTCACACAGGTCACACAGGTCACACAGGTCACACAGGTCACACACACAGGTCACACAGGTCACACAGGTCACACAGGTCACACAGGTCACACAGGTCACACAGGACACACAGTGCATCATGTTTATTTCAGTATAAATATAAACCAGGGGGCACATTTCTAAACACAGATGAAGCAGATTCTGATCGAGGGCCACAGACTGATGATCAGAACAGGAATAATTGAAATCTGTGCAGGTTTAACACGTTCGCATGAACCATCAGACTTTATTCACGCTCAGATCCTTAAAACCAAACACTTAATATTAAATGAGTTTATCAAGGTAGATTTTCAAAAAACTTGCAGTAAAAATATATTTTTTTAAATGATTCAAGGTCATTTGGACCAATTCACCTGGAGGCCTGAGGGCCAAGAACAATTTGTCTGAGGGCTGCATTTGGCCCCCGGGCCATAGTTTGGACATGACTGATATAAATATATAAAGTATAATAAGTGAGTTGTACCACTGGTGAGCGAGTGCTCCTCAGGGAAATCCACGTCCAACATCAGGTCATCTTCATCCAGGTCACATGACTCCAGGTCGTTTAACGCGTCCTGACACAAAAAAGAAACAAGTTCAAATAAAAACACGAAGGAACAAACTCGATACAGATTCTGATATTATGATAATAATAAAATAACTCTTTTTTAAACATTATCATGTTGATTTTCCACGTTAAATGGTGCAACTTTCTATTCCCACGTGTTGTTTTATCTGTGAAATCACTCAGTGGTCCAGGTCTAAACCAGGTCTAAACCAGGTCTAAACCAGGTCTAAACCAGGTCTAAACCAGGTCTAAACCAGGTCTAAACCAGGTCTAAACCAGGTCTAAACCAGGTCTGGTCCAGGTCTGGTCCAGGTCTAAACCAGGTCTAAACCAGGTCTAAACCAGGTCTAAACCAGGTCTAAACCAGGTCTAAACCAGGTCTGGTCCAGGTCTGGTCCAGGTCCGTGGGCGTACACTAGTTCTAAACACATTCAGGAAAGATTCTGCTCTGTCTTTTTTAGTATCGATACCTGTGAAAAAAGAGGATCTGTTCTAGTTTTAATATCGTTTCGTGGGTGGTTTTCGATATGGTTTCGTGGGTGGTTTTCGATATGGTTTCGTGGGTGGTTTTCGATATGGTTTCGTGGGTGGTTTTCGATATGGTTTCGTGGGTGGTTTTCGATATGGTTTCGTGGGTGGTTTCGATATTTCTTTCAGCCCTGATGATCTCTGGGGATAAACGTCTGTGTGATTAAACTGACTCTTTCCAGAAGGTGTCGGGGTCACAGCGGGTGTAGAACAGAGTCACTGCTGAAGGGGAAACTGACGACGGAAACGAGGCCCAAAAATATTTCATTAAGTTCAGAAACAAGTCTGGGCAAGGTTCAGCGTTTAAAAACACATTCCACCTTTAACAGTAACGAAAAAACAAGCAGGTGTGGTTTAGGTCTATTTTAGTCCTGGGTTGGGTCTAGTTTAGACCTGGTTTAGTCCTCGTTTAGACCTGGTTTAGACCTGGTTTTGACCTGGTTTAGACCTGGTTAAATCCTGGTTTATTCCTAATTTAAGTCTTTGTTTAGTCCTGGTTAAGTACTGGTTGAGTGCAGGTTTAGTCTTGGTTTAGACCTGGTTTAGACCTGGTTTATATCTGGTTTAGATCTGGTTGAAGTTGTTGTTAAGTCCTGGTTTGTTCCTGATTTAAGTCTTTGTTTAGTCCTGGTTTAGTCCCATTTCGGTCCTGGTTCGGTCCTGGTTTAGTCCCGGTTTAGTCCCGGTTTAGTCCCGGTTTAGTCCTGGTTCAGTCCTGTTTTAGTCCTGGTTCGGTCCTGGTTCGGTCCTGGTTCAGTCCCGGTTCGGTCCTGGTTCAGTCCCGGTTCGGTCCTGGTTCAGTCCTGGTTCAGTCCTGGTTCGGTCCTGGTTTAGTCCCGGTTCAGTCCTGGTTCAGTCCCGGTTTAGTCCCGGTTCAGTCCTGGTTCAGTCCTGGTTTAGTCCTGGTTCAGTCCCGGTTCAGTCCCGGTTTAGTCCTGGTTCAGTCCCGGTTCAGTCCTGGTTTAGTCCTGGTTCAGTCCCGGTTCGGTCCTGGTTTAGTCCTGGTTCAGTCCCGGTTTAGTCCTGGTTTGGTCCTGGTTCGGTCCTGGTTCGGTCCTGGTTTAGTCCCGGTTCAGTCCTGGTTCAGTCCCGGTTCAGTCCTGGTTCAGTCCCGGTTTAGTCCTGGTTTAGTCCTGGTTTGGTCCCGGTCTGGTCCTGTTTTAGTCCTGGTTCAGTCCCGGTTCAGTCCTGGTTCAGTCCTGGTTCAGTCCGGTTCAGTCCCGGTTCAGTCCTGGTTCGGTCCCGGTTCAGTCCTGGTTCAGTCCCGGTTCAGTCTTGGTTCAGTCCTGGTTTAGTCCTGGTTTAGTCCCGGTTTAGTCCTGGTTTAGTCCTGGTTTCTGACTCTTACGAGGCTGCTGATGTCCGAGTGCAGACTTCCCACGTGGAGCGAGTCGGTCCGGTCTAGTCTCGGTTTGGTCTGGACCTGGTTTTGGTGGAGTCCAGAGTTGGTCCGGGCCGAGACCTGGTCCGGGGACTGAGCCGGGATGGGGACGGCGCCCCCTAGAGGCTCCACCTCCTCGTCCCAGAGAAAGGTTCCCCCAGAGCCACAGCTGTCGGACGGAGACAGGTCCAGAGAAGAGCCGCACTGGAGAGAAAAACCAGACGTTCAGAAACTCAGGATTTTAATTTAACGTCACGTTTATGCGATGACAGAACAGAAAACACAAAAGCAGCGTCACGTCTTTTTTTATTCCACGTTTAGACGAGTGTTTTTATTAGGATCTGCTGCACGCGGTGACGCAAAAGTGTGTGGAACTGGATTGTGTTTACATGTCAGGCTGTTTTAGTCCTGGTTTAGTCCTGGTTTAGTCCTGGTTTAGTCCTGGTTTAGTCCTGTTTTAGTCCTGGTTTAGTCCTGGTTTAGTCCTGGTTTAGTCCTGGTTTAGTCCTGGTTTAGTCCTGGTTTAGTCCTGTTATAGTCCTGTTATAGTCCTGTTATAGTCCTATTATAGTCTCTGGTTTAGTCCTGGTTTAGTCTCTGGTTTGGTCCCGGTTTAGTCCCGGTTTAGTCCCGGTTTAGTCCCGGTTTAGTCCTGTTATAGTCCTGTTATAGTCCTGTTAGTCCTGGTTTAGTCCTGTTTAGTCCTGGTTTAGTCCTGTTTAGTTTTTAGTCCTGTTTAGTCCTTTTAGTCCTGTTTAGTCCTGGTAGTCCTGGTTTAGTCCTGGTTTAGTCCTGTTTAGTCCTGTTAGTTTTTAGTCCTGGTTTAGTCCTGGTTTAGTCCTGGTTTAGTCCGGTTTAGTCTGTTTAGTCCTGGTTTAGTCCTGGTTTAGTCCTGGTTTAGTCCTGTTATAGTCCTGTTATAGTCCTGGTTTAGTCCTGGTTTAGTCCTGGTTTAGTCCTGGTTTAGTCCTGTTATAGTCCTGGTTTAGTCTCTGGTTTAGTCCTGGTTTAGTCCTGTTAGTCCTGTTATAGTCCTGGTTTAGTCCTGGTTTAGTCTCTGGTTTAGTCCTGGTTTAGTCCTGTTTTAGTCCTGTTATAGTCCTGGTTTAGTCTCTGGTTTAGTCCTGGTTTAGTCCTGTTATAGTCCTGTTATAGTCCTGGTTTAGTCTCTGGTTTAGTCTCTGGTTTAGTCCTGGTTTAGTCCTGGTTTAGTCCTGGTTTAGTCCCGGTTTAGTCCTGACCGTAGACTCTGACGTTATTTGTGTAAATTAAAAACACAGAGGAGCATTTCGGGCCTGACCTGATGACATCATGAGGTGTAACGTCGTGTCGTGTCGTGTCGTGAGTCAGTGTGAGCGGAAAGTGAAGGACACGGTGTGAAAGTCAAGTCATTATCTCAGACTCGTCCGTGTGTCAGACTGAAGGAGCGTCTCACTGAAACTGAACCTTCCTCAAACGTGACTCACGACGACGACTCACCACACTGTGATGTCATCAGGGGAGATTAAGATTTTAAGAGTGAACGAGCCTGTGCAGGACGATTAAATAAAACCCAAGAGGTGAAGAAATTGGTCAAAATAAAATGTTAAAACCAGTTAAACCAGACGTATGACACCTGTGTGAGGCCGAGATTTATAATCTGTCAATCTTTCTGTTAGAATCTGGGAGTTTTAAATCACAATATTACAGAAGCCGAGAGGGTCACAACAAACACAAACACCACAACAAACACAACAAACAAACACAAACACCACAACAAACACAAACACCACAACAAATACAAACACCACAACAAACACAAACACCACAACAAAACACAACACACAACAAACAACAAACACAACACCACAACACAAACACAAACAAACACAACAACACAAACACACAAAAACACACAAACACAAACAACACAAACAAACACCACAACAAATACAAAAGCCACAACAAACACAAACAACACAACAAACACAAACACCACAACAAACACAAACACCACAACAAACACAAACACCACAACAACAAACACAAACACACAAACACCACAACAAATACAAACACCACAACAAATACAAACACACAACACACAACACACAAACACCACAACAAACACAAACAAACACAAACACCACAACAAACACAAACACCACAACAAACACACCAAACACACAAACACAACAAAACAAGCCACAACACAAACACAAACAACAAAAAGCCACAACGGAAATGACCATGGGACTCTATTTTAATGCAAACGCTGCAACATATACAAAAGCCACAACACAAATGCAAATGCCACAACACATTAAAAAGCCACAACAGAAGTGACCGCGGGACTCTATTTTCCGTCGGACCGATCAAGCGTCAAGTGAAGAAGAAGAACTACAACATGAAAAGTAAAGGAACGGAGAAGTTGGAAAAGTAAGTAAAAGTAATTTATTGTTTTATTGTTATTTGTTTCACGTTGTAGTTCTTCTTCTTCACTTGCCGCTTGATCGGTCCGTCAGAAAATAGAGTCCCAGTGTCCCGTGGACATTTCTGTTGTGGCTTTTTTGTTGTGTTTGTGCTTTTTTTGTTGTGTTGTGATTTTTTTTGTTGTGTTGTGACTTTTTTTGTTGTTGTTGTGCTTTTTGTTGTGTTGTGGCTTTTTATGGTGTTGTGTTTGTGCTTTTTTGTTGTGTTGTGGCTTTTTTGGTTGTGTTGTGGCTTTTTGTTGTGTTGTGACTTTTTTGTGTGTGGCTTTTTTGTGTTGTGGCTTTTTTATGTGTTGTGGCTTTTTTATGTGTTGTGGCTTTTTTATGTGTTGTGGCTTTTTGTTAATGTGTTGTGGCTTTCTGTTGTGTTGCGGCGTTTGCGTTCCTTGTGACCCTCTCGGCCTCTGTACAATATTGATCTAAATTTACGACTTAATAAAAGAAACAAAAGCGCCGACTTCCAGGAGCAGCAGCACTTTCCTTTTCATGTGGTTTTATTCTGATTCTGTGAGTGTTTCTCTGTGTCTGTGAGGAAAATAAACCCTCAGACTCTGACCTGACTGTGACTCGACCTCCTCCGACGACCAAGTCTCCGCAGAGGATGATCCCTGTCTGCAGCACAAACACAGACGAGAAGGTCACAGGAGGAGAAGAGGACTGAACCAGGTCTAAAACAGGACTAAAACAGGACTAAAACAGGACTAAACCAGGACTAACTTAGGTCTAAACCAGGACTGAACCAGAACTAGACCGGGACTGAACCCAGGGACTAAACCAGGGACTAAACCAGGAATGGACCAGGATCTAAACCAGGATCTAAAAGCTTAGACCAGGTACTAAACAAAGACTAAACCAGGACTAAAACATTGACTAAACCAGGTCTAACCCAGGACCAAACTGGGACTGAATCAGGACTGAATTGGGACCAAACCAGGAATGAACCCTGGGACTAAACCAGGACTAAACTAAAAGTTTAGACCAGGTATAAGACATGAAACTAAACCGGACTAAAACTGGACTAAAACTGGACCAAATTTGGATCTATAACAAAGACTGACTAACTAAACTAAACAAGACTAACCTGGGACTAAACCAGAGTTAAACCAGGACTAAGCCAAGACTAAACCCAGGTCTAAACCAGGACTTAAACCAGGTCTAAACCACAGAGCAGAGGGTCAGAGGGTCAGAGGGTCAGGGGTCGGAGGGTCGGAGGGTCGGAGGGTCGGAGGGTCGGAGGGTCAGAGGGTCAGAGGGTCAGAGGGTCAGGGGGTCAGAGGGTCAGAGGGTCGGAGGGTCAGAGGGTCAGAGGGTCAGGGGGTCAGGGGGTCAGGGGGTCAGAGGGTCAGAGGGTCGGGGGTCAGGAGGGTCAGAGGGTCAGGGGGTCAGGGGGTCAGAGGGGTCAGAGGGTCAGGGGGGTCAGGAGGGTCGGGGGGTCGGAGTCAGGGGGTCAGGGGGTCAGAGGGTCAGAGGGTCAGGAGGGTCAGGGGGTCAGGAGGGTCGGAGGGTCAGGGGTCAGGGTCAGAGGTCGGAGGGTCAGAGGTCAGGGTCAGGGGTCAGGGGGTCAGGGGTCAGGGTCAGGGTCAGGGGTCAGGGTCGGAGGGTCAGGGTCAGGGTCAGGGTCAGGGGGGGTCAGGGGTCGAGGTCAGGGGTCAGGGTCGAGGGTCAGGGTCAGGGGGTCAGAGGGTCGGGGGTCAGGGGGTCAGAGGGTCAGGGGGTCAGGGGTCAGGGGTCAGGGTCGGAGGGTCAGGGGGTCAGGGTCAGAGGGTCAGGGTCAGAGGGTCAGGGTCAGGGGTCGGAGGGTCGGAGGGTCAGGGGGTCAGGGGGTCAGGGGGTCGGAGGGTCAGAGGTCGGAGTCAGGGGTCAGGGGGTCGGAGGGTCAGGGTCGGAGGGTCAGGGTCGGAGGGTCAGGGTCGGAGGGTCAGAGGGTCGGAGGGTCAGGGGTCAGGGTCAGGGGGGGGTCGGAGGGTCAGAGGGTCAGGGGGTCAGGGTCAGGGGGTCAGAGGGTCAGGGGTCGGAGGGTCAGGGGGGTCGGAGGTCAGAGGGTCGGAGGGTCGGAGGGTCAGGGGGTCGGAGGGTCAGGGGGTCGGAGGGTCGGAGGGGTCGGAGGTCAGGGGTCAGAGGGTCAGGGGGTCGGAGGGTCAGAGGGTCAGAGGGTCAGGGGCAGGGTCAGGGTCAGGGTCAGAGGGTCAGGGTCAGGGGGTCAGGGTCAGGAGGGTCAGAGGGTCAGGGGGTCAGGGGTCAGGGGGTCAGGGTCAGGGGGTCAGGGGTCAGAGGAGAGGGTCAGGGGGTCAGAGGGTCAGAGGGTCAGAGGGTCAGAGGGTCAGAGGGTCAGGGGGTCAGGGGGTCAGGGGAGCGGGTGGAGAAAAGCTCTGACCTCCGGCGAGTCTGATGTGATTCCAGTCCAGCCCGTCGTCGAGGAAACACAGCTCCGTTGCCGTGGAGACGCCGTTGACGACCACCCTGTCTTCGTCGTCGTGGAAACGGGACCGGTCCAGACCCGAGTCCTCGTCGTCGTTCTGAGCGCACGAGGTCAGCAGCATCCCCACTCCTCCGTTACCTGCCAGAGGAAAAAACACAAACGGACTGCTGTAGAAAATGTTCCACCGTACGGCTTTAAACTTTCGCTTTTTTAAATCTATCTCCACAGAAAAGAAGAAGATACAAGTCAGATCTGTGGACAGGTGACCCTGCGATGGTGTAATTTATGTTTTTCACGGAACTTTGGAGCAATAAAAACATTTGTAAGTGAAAAAAATCCAAGAAAGAAAAGTTTAAAGACGGACTAAGGAACATTCCTGTAAGCTTCAACATTACCATAGAAACAAACCAGAAGACGACAGAGTAAACTTTAAATATCAGGTTAAACATGAGAATAAACCAGGACTAAACCGGTCTAAACTTGGATCCTGACACACACACGGGGGGGGGCCTGACACACACGGGGGGGGCCTGACACACACGGGGGGGGGCCTGACACACACACGGGGGGGGGGCTGACACACACCCAGGTTGTCGAAGTCGTCCATGTACTCTTGACTCGTGTCGTGATGATCCAGGGACGAGGTGGACGACAGGGACATGTCCTCCAGAGTCTCCCCCAACATCGACATCTCGTTCTGGGATCCGAGCTCCGACGAGGGGCCCCTGCAGTCTGGAGCCTCCGGAGAACTGCCTGAAAACACAGAACAGACCTGGTTTAGTCCTGGTTTAGTCCTGGTTTAGTCCTGGTTTAGACCTGGTTTAGACCTGGTTTAGTCCTGGTTTAGTCCTGGTTTAGACCTGGTTTAGTCCTGGTTTAGATCTTGGTGAAGTCTTCTTTGGTCCAAGTTTAGTCCTAGTTTGGTCCTAGTTTAATCCACAATTTAGTCCAGTTTTAGTCTTGGCTTAGTTTCATGTCTTATACCTGGTTTAAGCTTTGGTTCAGTCCTGGTTTCGATCCTGGTTTCGATTCTGGGCTAGATCCTGGTCTAGATATTGGTCTAGATACTGGTTCAATCCAAGTCTAGTCCTGATCCAGTCCTGCTTTAGTCTCTGGTTTCAGTCCTGGTTTAGTTCCTTGTTTAGATCCTGGTTTATCTTGGTTCAGTTCTGGTCCAGTCCTGGTTCAGTCCTGTGTTAGTCTCTGGTTCCGTCCCTGGTTTAGTCCTGGTTTAGTCCTGGTTTAGTCCTGGTTTAGTCCTGGTTTAGTCCTGGTTTAGTCCTGGTTCAGTCCTGGTTCAGTCCCTGGTTCAGTCCTGGTTTAGTCCTGGTTTAGTCCTGGTTCAGTCCCTGGTTTAGTTCTGGTTCAGTCCCTGGTTTAGTCCTGGTTCAGTCCCTGGTTTAGTCCTGGTTCAGTCCTGGTTTAGTCCTGGTTCAGTCCTGGTTCAGTCCTGGTTTAGTCCTGGTTCAGATCCCGTTGTACCTGGATCCGACGGCGTCTCGACAGAATCCCTCCTCTGGTTCCGTTTGGATTCGTTCTGGACTCTGATCGGTCCGGCCTCTTTGAAAACCGCCGCTCTTATTTTGAAAGTCCCTCCTCCGTTTTGTCTCGGCACCAGCGGCTTCTTCACCATCGCCGCCGGCAAAACGGACGCCGCCGCCGCCGCCGCCGCGCTTCCCGTTTTCCTCTCCGCCCTGTTGGTGGAGTACGCTCTGCTTTTCCCCGCCGGACTGGCAGCGGTGGGCGACGACTGCCTCTGCACCTGCGTCAAACTCCTCGATCGGACTTTATCCCTCGTCGTCAGCTTCCCGTTTTGCGCCGCTCCGATGCTGTCGCTGGAATGGGACCTCTCCGCCACCGGTTTCTTCACTCCCAACGGCGACGCGCTTTGCGATTTCGTTAAACTTCCGCTGTTTTGCTTTTTCGCCAAACAATTCAGCGTCGATTTCTGCGTCACTTTTGCGATTCCTGATTTGGGAATAACTTTCGGGGTTGAAACAGCGTTGGGATTCAAAACTCGAGTCTTTCCGGTGAAACCATTCGGCGATTTCTTACAGTTGCCGTTCTTCCCGGGCTTGTATTCGAAGTCGGCGGTCGCGTCTTCCACGTTTTCCTTCCTCCATTTCGCGGAGAAGTTGGTCGGCGCTCGTATGAAGCCGTTCTGTCTGGCGTTGGCGTTGATCGGGTTGGGTTTTGCGAGCAGGTTGTGGTAGAATCCGTTGCTGAGGCGGTTCGTCGTCGTCGTCGAGTGACCGCCGTTTACGGACGCGGCCTGGCCCATGTCGGCGTTGGCGGCGGTCGCGGGGGGGTTACCGGAGGAGTTCTTGGGGGTCAGCCCCGGTTTCGTGAGCCGCGACGGGGATGCGGTGAACTTGGGCAGCCTAGACACCGGAGCGGTCGTCATGACGGCGGTCGGCATGGCGACGGGAGGCGGGGCAGACATCAGGCCCCGCCCTCCTCAACATGGAGGCCGCGATGGAGAGAATCTGCAGAGACAAGAAGAAGAAAAGAACAGGTGAGTGTCGTGGCGTTTAGTTGGGATTTATCCAAATTCCTCTGTACGATATTTTCACGATATGTCACGGTACGATATTTACTGCGATATTTTGAAGAAACAGAAACAGAATTGTGAATATATTACGTTTTCTTTAAAATGTCTTGACAAGCCTTTGGTTCTGTCATAAAAGAACGAGTTAAGATCTAAAAGTGCTTCATAAGTCATTTGATTGGGCTGAAACAGAGCAGAGGATCATGGGAAATGTAGTTCTGTCTGTTTTTAGCTGTTGCTGCACCAAAACAATGAATTTAAGCAAAGAGACTTGTGTTTCGATTTATTGTGACGGTCCACGATTTTATTGACAGTCTGACGATACGATAACGTAAAACTTTATAAAGATTTGATCAGGTCTGGGGTTAAAAAGGCCACAGCTCTGGTGTTTTGTTTCATTCACATGTTTAACTCACAAACCTGCAGGTTTAGGCTGAGCTCTTCTCTGTTCCACCTTGTGATGTCATGTGGTGATTAGGGCCCCACCCATATATCGCTGGGTGATATTATGGGTCGATATGGGCACTTGGAGACGTATCGGTTCGTCCACGTGGGCAGGTTTTCCCTCGTTATAAATCTTACACTTTATATTACGTCTATTTAATCCAATTTACAGACAGATAAACGTCCCAGTACCTGGAGCCACAGCAGTATTTATCACAGGAGGCATTTGTCTGTGTCCAGTGTTGGAGTAACTACATGTACCAGAGTAATCAGAGTACAGATGATGAGTAACTGTATTCAGTTACAGTTACTTTGTTGAAATAAATGGATTACACAGCAATATCTCCCTGTTTTCACATTTTTATTTTATTTTATTTTTTTTGGTAATTCCACTCACTGCTGGAAACTAAACTAGGACTAAAACCAGGTCTAAACCAGGTCTAAACCAGGTCTAAAACAGGATTTAAACAGGACTAAACCAGGATCTAAACCAGGTCTAAACTAGATCTAAACCAGGTCTAAACTAGATCTAAACCAGGTCTAAACCAGGACTAAAACAGGATTTAACAGGACTAAACCAGGACTAAACCAGGTCTAAACCAGGTCTAAACCAGGACTAAACCCTGCTGTGTGGACGTGTCTCCTCATCTTCTATCAATAATATTTTTAATACAGTTAAATTTCCTCGTCTTTGTTTCTCTACAGCAAATCAAGTAATCCAAAGTAATCAGATTACATTACTCACTTTAAGTAATTTAATGGATTCTGTTACAAACTACATTTTGGTGAGTGTAATCTGTAATCTGTAGGGGATTACATTTTAAAAGTAAACCTTCCCAACACTGTTTGTCGTACTGCCCCTGAACGCACCACTGCTGCTGTTTCATCTCAGACTCTGACCAACACTTTTTTACAGTTTTATGTCCCACATTAAACATTATTTCCCTCCGTCTTTTTGGGACAATATTTTCACAGACGAGGAGCAGGCGCAGTCCACAGGGAGGAGACACCTGCTCTCTGGTTTAGACCTGGTCTAGTCCTAGTTTAGTCCTGGTTTACCCTGGTTTTAGTTCCTGGTTTTTTCCTGGTTTAGTCCTAGGGTTTAAGACCTGGTTTAGACCTGGTTTAGTCCTGGTTTACATCCTGGTTCAGTCCTGGTTAAGTCCTGGTTTAGACCTGGTTCCTGGTTTAGTCCTGGTTTAGTTTTTGAAGTCCTCATTCCTGGTTTTTAATCACTGATCCTCTCGACTGAACTAAAGGTAAAAGGAGCTGTTCACGTGAAAACTACCACTTCATGACATCACAAGGTGGAATGACTGGAGTTTTGGAGATGTAGACAGACTAATAATAAAGAGTCACTCAAACACGTGAATGAAACAAACCCGTGTGCAGGTCTGACTGTGTTTGAGGATGAAACATTAGAACACGACTCAAAGTTCACAGTCACTTTGGTTTTGTTTTCTGTTCTTAGTTAAAGTGTCACTTTTTATCAGTGTTATTTATCATTAACATCGTTACATAACAAAAGCGACAGGAGCGTCTGCGCTGACAGGTGAGTGTGAGAGCACCTGTCAGTCACACAGAACAAACACAGGGTCTGAGTGAAGCAGACGCTCCCCGAAAGAACCACAAAACACAAAACACACACCCAGACCACAACACAAGAACACAGGACTATACAAGGAACACCTGGTCTAGTCCTGGTCTAGACCTGGTTTAGACCTGGTCCAGACCTGGTTCAGACTCTTTCACTCAGACTGGAACAATTAACCACACAACAATACAACATTTTATATCGGAGAATCCGCAAGTCTAGTCCTGGTCCAGTTCTGGTGTAGTCCTGGTCTAGTCCTAGTCTAGTCTCAGTTTAGTCATCTTTCAGTCATGATTCAGTCCAGGTCCAGTCCTGTTTTAGTCCTGGTCTAGTCCTGGTCTAGTCTCTGCCCTGTAAATGACCCCTCCCTTGGCAAACTGCACCAAAGTCTGAGTAAAAACTGGATTTTCCTCCTCTGGTCTGGACTTTGAACACTTTCTCACGATCACACACGAGAGAGAAAAGAGACGAGAGACGAGAGGGCGGACACGGAACCACTCCCAGACCACACCTGTCTGCACCTGTCTGCACCTGTCTGCACCTGCTGCTCCTGCCTGCACCTGTCTGCTCCTGTCCTGCACCTTTTAACTCATCAAACCTCAAACACAGATGAAGCATTTCCAGTGATATTTTAAAATGCTTAAAGTTTATTTCATTGTTTTTCTGAACTAAAGTGACTGTTTTTCATGATCATATTTTTACAATTATTTTTGCTTTGCTTAATTTAATAAAAATTACTTAAAATCTGATGCAAAGTCTGGATAAACACTCTGTTCTTAAAGGTTTTAACGTGGCCCGGAGCTCAGGACGAACCCGCAGCTCTTTTCTCACATAATTTTAGTTTGAGATTTCGACATCAGATATTTTTGGGACAATTATTTTTCCGTGTTTTTTTCCTTTTATGTGAATTTCACGGTCTCGATCACATTTTAATTTGCAGATATGGGCGGACAGTGCGGTGCTCTGGTGTAACGTCCTGAAATGTCCCCGGGAGCCGCCGTAGCTCGTCACGAGAAGCTTTTATCAGACAAACGAACAGAAGCGCTTCATTCGTTCAAACGGGAGCAGAGACGTGTGATTGTGGTGAAAGGATCATCTGAACGAGCCGCGAGGAAAACTTATGTAACGGCAAAGAAAACAAACTATTACACATTTAGACTTTAGCCCCGGGTCAGTCAAGACTGAGTTTAGTCCTAGACTGGTTCAGTCCTGGTTTAGACCTGGTTTAGACCTGGTTCAGTCCTGGTTCAGTCTCGGTTTAGACCTGGTTCAGTCCCGGTTTAGACCTGGTTCAGTCCCGGTTTAGACCTGGTTTAGACCCGGTTTAGACCTGGTTTAGACCCGGTTTAGTCCTGGTTTAGACTTGGTTCAGTCCTGGTTCAGTCCTGGTTTAGTCCTGGTTCAGTCCTGGTTTAGTCCTGGTTTAGACCTGGTTTAGACCTGGTTCAGTCCTGGTTCAGTCCTGGTTTAGTCCTGGTTCAGTCCTGGTTTAGTCCTGGTTCAGTCCTGGTTTAGTCCTGGTTTAGACCTGGTTTAGTCCTGGTTCAGACCTGGTTCAGTCCTGGTTTAGTCCTGGTTCAGTCCTGGTTTAGTCCTGGTTTAGACCTGGTTTAGTCCTGGTTTAGTCCTGGTTTAGTCCTGGTTCAGTCCTGGTTCAGTCCTGGTTTAGACCTGGTTCAGTGCTGGTTTAGACCTGGTTCAGTCCCGGTTTAGACCCGGTTTAGTCCTGGTTCAGTCCTGTTCATCGACTAAAGAAACGGTCGACATAAGACACGTCCTGATCAATTATTTGACTAAAAAGGGGCGTGGCTCTGTTCATTATCTGTTTGTTTGTTTGTTTGTTTGTTTTTGAGAAATGAATAAAATCATGGTGTCACTAAAAATAATTGCGATTTCAATATTGGCCAAAATAATCATTCTAATGATTTCTTTTCCATATTTGAGCAGCTCTAGAAGAAACATTTTTCATCTCAGTGAGTTTCTCATGGTCTGATTCATCAGCTGGTTTCACTTGGTGGAAACCGTGTGACCTGCAGCATTAGGATTCGTTCACTCGACAGGAGGCGGGACTTTTTTTATTGAACCGGTCGCTGCTGTTTGGTCGTGACGTTTGTAATGATCCAAATCCTGTAGGAAGAAGAACAAGAACGACTTTCCCCGAGATCAAATTCACCAAACATTCTCTTTGTTCCGACTTTAAATCCTCGATCTCAGGAATCGTCGCCAACACAGAATGTCTGTCTTCTCTGATTGGCTGGTGCCTGACATCACACTTTTTTTACAAACCCTCTAGTGTTTTCTGACTCCTGATCTAGTCGCTGGAGAGAAATTTAATTCAGTGGAGGCACTAGGTGGCGCCAGCCTGACTCCTGGGCCCTGGGCTTGGGGCAGCGCCGTAGTCCTGTGGCGCACATGTTGGTGTGTTCACATGTGAGGTCCTCCTGACACACGGAGCAGCAGCCACAGTCCGGCTCCTGGACGGGACTCACCAACAGCAGCGGCGTAGCCACGTTTTGCATTATTATTTTATTCTCTATTTTGTGTCAACTTCTGGGTTCTTGTAAAACACCGAGTGTTTTCTGACTCTGATCCAGAGAGAAATGAAACTGAGCAGGAGACACGAGGAGGCGCCAGACTGAGGGTAAATTATTCTTTAGAATCGAAATAAATAAATTAAGTCAAATATCGGTCGACCAAGACTCTGGACGATTAATCGAAGACACACTCACACTAAGACTTAGATGTGCTCCAGCCTCACTTCTGTCACTCTGTCCCAGGGCGACTGTGGCTATAGAAGAATCCAACTACAGAGTCAGAGCAGATCTAAACCTGGTTCTGATTTAGTTAAGATTTAGTCCTGGTTTAGACCTGGTTTAGTCCTGGTTTAGACCTGGTTTAGTCCTGGTTTAGTCCTGGTTTAAAACATCTGAACACAAAATTAAACACACAAATGTGAGTTAACAGTAAATGTTCACATTTTCATACAGCACTTTACCACACACACACACACACACACACACACACACACACACACACACACACACACACACACACACACACACACACACACACACACACACACACACACACACACACACACACACACACACACACACACAGACACACACATACACACACACACACCCCAGTGTGCAGTGTGGAGAGGTGAGTTAAGTGTTTTGCCCAAGGACACAACGACAGCTTTCATCTGTGGGAGCTAAAATCACAGAGTGAAAACCTCTGAGATTCTTTTAAGTCCAAACATCAAACTGAAGATGTTTCAGTCCTGTGTCCCTCTGTCCTCTCTGGTCAGACCCCGGTCAGACCCCGGTCAGACCCCGGTCAGATCCCGGTCAGACCCCGGTCAGACCCCGGTCAGATCCCCGGTCAGATCCCGGTCAGATCCCGGTCAGATCCCGGTCAGATCCCGGTCAGACCCCGGTCAGACCCCGGTCAGATCCCGGTCAGATCCCGGGTCAGACCGGTCAGACCCGGTCAGACCCCGGTCAGACCCCGGTCAGGTCAGATCTGTCCCTCGTCTCAGATCCCGGTCAGATCCCGGTCAGATCCCGGTCAGTTTGTCTCTGTGTCTCTGAGTCTCGTCTCCACTCAAAGCTCCAAACTTTAATTATTAAAGCTTCTGTTTAAAATGCTGAGTCAGTGTCTGCAGCAAAACTCAAAACAAGACCTGGACTAGACCAGGTTTAGACCGGGTTCAGAAGGATCTGGATCGGGTTTAGTCTTTAATCATAGATTCTGAGTTACAGAGTATTATTGTTCAATAGTCTAAATCTTTTTAATTCTGATTTCAACCTGGTTTAGTCCTGGTTTAGTCTCAGGTTCAGTTCTGGGTTTAGTTCTGGATTAAGTTTCTGATTTAGTCTCTGGTTTAATTTCTGGTTCAGTCCTGGGTTGATTTAGTCCTGGATATAGTCTCGGGTTTAGTCCTGGTTTAGTCCCTGATTTAGTCCTGGTTTAGTCCCTGATTTAGTTTAGTCTGGTTGGTTTAGTTTCTGGTTTAGTCCTGGTGTCTGGTTTAGTCTGGTTTAGTCAAGTCCTGAAAAAGTCCTGGTTTAGTCCTGGTTTAGTCTCTGGTTTAATCTTGCAAAAAGTAAATCATCCAAAGAAAAGGACTCACCATTTTCACATGAGGTCAGAGTCCAGTCTTCATCACCTGTGGTCGCAGTAGTAGTAGAAGTAGCAGTAGTAGTAGAAGTAGCAGTAGTAGTAGAAGTAGCAGTAGTAGTATTCTTACTAGCAGTAGTATTTATATTTGTAGTTGGTGCAGTAGTCCAGAGGTTTGTGTAGTGAGTACAGTGTGGTTGGCTTGTGTATTTATGTTTCCCTCTGGCTGTAGTTCAGGTTTAACTCTTCAGCTGCAGCTCTGCTCCTGCTTCACCACACGGACGGAAAATTATATGTTTGTTGTGGCTTTTTGCTCTTTTTCCTTTTTTTAATTATTTTATTTTTTTTTACTTTTATTTAACCAGGAAACTCCCTTCGACGCTCAGATCTGTCCTGGTTTAGTCCTGGTTTAGTCCTGGTTTAGTCCTGTTTAGTCCTGGTTTAGTCCTGGTTTAGTCCTGGTTTAGTCCTGGTTCAGTCCTGGTTTAGTCCTGGTTTAGTCCTGGTTTAGTCCTGGTTCAGTCCTGGTTCAGTCCAGGTTCAGTCCAGGTTTAGTCCTGGTTTAGTCCTGGTTTAGTCCTGGTTTAGTCCTGGTTTCCTGGTTTAGTCCTGTTTAGTCCTGGTTTAGTCCTGGTTCAGTCCTGGTTTAGTCCTGGTTTAGTCCTGGTTTAGTCCTGGTTCAGTCCTGGTTCAGTCCTGGTTAGTCCAGGTTTAGTCCAGGTTTAGTCCAGTCCAGTTTAGTCCAGGTCCTGGTTTAGTCCTGGTTTAGTCCTGGTTTAGTCCAGGTTTAGTCCAGGTTTAGTCCTGGTTTAGTCCTGGTTTAGTCCAGGTTTAGTCCTGGTTTAGTCCAGGTTTAGTCCAGGTTTAGTCCTGGTTTAGTCCAGGTTTAGTCCAGGTTTAGTCCAGGTTCAGTCCTGGTTTAGTCCTGGTTTAGTCCTGGTTTAGACCTGGTTTAGTCCTGGTTTAGTCCTGGTCCTGTAGTCCTGGTTTAGTCCTGGTTTAGTCCAGGTTTAGTCAGTCCAGTCCTGTTCAGTAAGTCCAGGTGGTTTAAGTCCTGGTTTAGTCCTGGTTTAGTCCTGATCCACTCCAGGTTTAGTCCTGGTTTAGTCCTGGTTTAGTCCTGGTTTAGTCCAGGTTCAGTCCTGGTCAGTCCTGGTTCAGTCCAGGTTCAGTCCAGGTTTAGTCCAGGTTTAGTCCTGGTTTAGTTGGTTTAGTCCTGGTTTAGTCCTGGTTTAGTCCAGGTTTTAGTCCAGTTTAGTCCTGTTTAGTCCTGGTTTAGTCCTGGTTTAGTCCTGGTTTAGTCCAGGTTTAGTCCAGGTTAGTCCTGTTTAGTCCTGGTTTAGTCCAGGTTTAGTCAGTCTCCTGTTTAGTCCTGGTTTAGTCCTGGTTTAGTCCTGTTTAGTCCAGGTTTAGTCCAGGTTCAGTCCTGGTTTCCTGGTTTAGTCTGGTTTAGTCCTGGTTTAGTCTGGTTTAGTCCTGGTTTAGTCCAGTTTAGTCCTGGTTTAGTCCTGGTTCAGTCCTGGTTTAGTCCTGGTTTAGTCCAGGTTTAGTCCAGGTTTTAGTCCTGGTTTCCAGTCCTGGTTTAGTCCTGGTTTAGTCCTGGTTTAGTCCTGGTTTAGTCCAGTTTAGTCCTGGTTTAGTCCTGGTTTAGTCCAGGTTAGTCCAGGTTCAGTCCTGGTTTCAGTCCTGGTTCAGTCCTGGTTCAGTCCTGGTTTAGTCCTGGTTTAGTCCTGGTTTAGTCCTGGTTTAGTCCTGGTTTAGTCCAGTTTCAGTCCTGGTTTAGTCCTGGTTTAGTCCAGAGTCCTGGGTCGTTCCTGGTTCAGTCCTGGTTTAGTCCAGGTTTAGTCCAGGTTGTCAGTTTAGTCCTGGTTAGTCCTGGTTTAGTCCTGGTTTAGTCCTGGTTTAGTCCAGGTTTAGTCCTGGTTTAGTCCAGGTTTAGTCCTGGTTTAGTCCTGGTTTAGTCCTGGTTTAGTCCTGGTTTAGGTTTAGTCATGTTCTATATTTGAGTCCAGTGAAGTGGAAACAGCCTCGAGCATCAGACGCTTCTGTCTCCGCCATTTTATTTAACACACAAACACAACGGACACAGAGAAAGACACACACAGGAGGGACCTGACACACACGGGGAGGGACCTGACACACACAGGAGGGACTGACACACATCACACGGGGAGGGACCTGACACACACGGGGAGGGACCTGACACACACAGGAGGGACCTGACACACACGGGGAGGGACCTGACACACACGGGAGGGACCTGACACACGGGAGGGGACACACACAGGAGGGACCTGACACACACAGGAGGGACCTGACACACACGGGGAGGGACCTGACACACACGGGGAGGGACCTGACACACACGGGGAGGGACCTGACACACAGGGGAGGGACCTGACACACACGGGGAGGGACCTGACACACACGGGAGGGACCTGACACACACAGGAGGGACCTGACACACACAGGGGAGGGACCTGACACACACGGGGAGGGACCTGACACACACAGGGAGGGACCTGACACACACACAGGAGGGACCTGACACACACAGGGAGGGACCTGACACACACGGGAGGACCTGACACACACAGGAGGGACCTGACACACACAGGAGGGACCTGACACACACAGGGAGGGACCTGACACACACAGGGAGGGACCTGACACACACAGGAGGGACCTGACACACACAGGGAGGGACCTGACACACACAGGGAGGGACCTGACACACACAGGGAGGGACCTGACACACACAGGAGGGACCTGACACACACGGGAGGGACCTGACACACACAGGGAGGGACCTGACACACACAGGAGGGACCTGACACACACAGGGAGGGACCTGACACACACAGGGGGGACCTGACACACACAGGGAGGGACCTGACACACACAGGGAGGGACCTGACACACACAGGAGGGGACCTGACACACACAGGAGGAGACACACACGGGAGGGACCTGACACACACGGGGAGGGACCTGACACACACGGGGAGGGACCTGACACACACGGGGAGGAGGGACCTGACACACACGGGGAGGAGGGACCTGGGGAGGAGGGACCTGACACACACACACACAGGAGGGACCTGACACACACGGGGAGGAGGGACCTGACACACAGGGAGGAGGGACCTGACACACACGGGGAGGAGGGACCTGACACACACGGGGAGGAGGGACCTGACACACGGGGAGGAGGGACCTGACACACACGGGGAGGAGGGACCTGACACACACGGGGAGGAGGGACCTGACACACACGGGGAGGAGGGGTGAAAGTGAGGACCGGCAGCGGCGACTGTAGTTTTTGGAGGATTCCCGCAGTCAGGGTGGTCGCTCTAACTATAAAGCGCTGCAGGAAACACACTCTGGTCCCTCGTGATTAAAGAGTCGAGTCTCTGTGGAGCTGCACATGTGACGGAGGAAAGTAAACACACACAAACTGCACAAACTCACTGATGCACAGTGACGGTTCGGCACAAACACATGAACCGTTCCACCTCAAGAACCAATCAGCAGAATGACAGATAAGATGTTCTCCGTGTGTTATCTGTGTGAGGTTTCATAACGCAGACACGTCACACGAGGCTCAGGACACACGGGTCAAAGTCTGAGGACAGAGTTAAAGACCGACTCAAGACCGACTCAAGACCGACTCAAGACCGACTCAAGACCGACTCAAGACCTGGAGACGACATTTAGTCACAAACAACTGAAAAGAACCTGTGTGAAGTCAAACACAAACTACACTAAAACTACGAGACTCGTTGGAGTTTGGTTTGTGCTGCTTTAGTTTTGGAGATATTAATGATTCTTTTAAAGGTCAAACTGGGGTCAGCAGCTCCAGGAAACTTCAAAATGCTCCAAAACAGACATGTCAAACTCAGGCCCGGGGGCCAAATTTCCCCCGCGATATGATTATATTTGGCCCGCGACATCAAATCAAATCAGTACTAGAGCTGCTGCTGGCGACAGATTAGAGATGTGCAGATTCCAGTTACAGCCACAGTGTCCACGGATGACGTGAAGAAAAATAATATTTAAATACAATTTGGGCGGGTGGCGGTTTAACTACTCAAATATATATATATTTTATATATATTTATATATATATTTTATATATATATATATATAATATAGTAAAGTATTGTTACCTCCATCTGAAAAACCGCGGGTCATTGTTCATTGTTCTTGTTCTGTCTGAACAGAAGTGGATATCCGGGAGCTGAGTCATACGGCTCGTCAGGCACCAGGTGTCGCCATTTTGGCATTCGGCAGATCGGCTGACTCGCGCTGTACGACTCCAGCGCAATAACAGATTGTTCTCCAGACGCAGCCGAGATTCATTTCCGAATTATTTTGCCAACAATTTTCCAATACAGATAATGTAATACACAAAGATCAGAGCAAGAACCAATATTATATATATTTATTTAGTTGGACTTTTTTTCATTTGGAACATAAACTGGACTTTGCCTGATTTCAATAAAGGTTCATCTGTTCATCTGGATGAGACGATCTGTCTTTTGTTTCAGTATCAGTTATATTTAGACCTGTTTATTTTACCTGGTTTAGTCCTGGTTTAGTCCTGGTTTAGACCTAGTTTAGACCTGGTTTAGACCTGGTTTAGACCTGGTTTAGACCTGGTTTAGACCTGGATTAGACCTGGTTTAGACCAGATTTAGACCTGGTTTAGACCTGGTTTAGACCTGGTTTAGTCCTGGTTTAGACCTGGTTTAGACCTGGTTTAGACCTGGTTTAGACCTGGTTTAGACCTGGTTTAGACCTTTAGACCTGGTTTAGACCTGGTTTAGACCTAGTTTAGACCTGGTTTAGACCTGGTTTAGTCCAGATTTAGTCCAGATTTAGTCCTGGTTTAGACCTGGTTTAGACCTGGTTTAGTCCTGGTTTAGTCCTGGTTTAGACCTGGTTTTCGACCTAATTTAGACCTGGTTTAGTCCTGGTTTAGACCTAGTTTAGACCTGGTTTAGACCTGGTTTTAGTCCTGGTTTAGACCTGGTTTAGACCTGGTTTAGTCCTGGTTTAGACCTGGTTTAGACCTGGTTTAGACCTAATTTAGACCTGGTTTAGACCTAATTTAGTCCTGGTTTAGACCTGGTTTAGACCTGGTTTAGTCCTGGTTTAGACCTGGTTTAGACCTAATTTAGACCTGGTTTAGTCCTGGTTTAGACCTAGTTTAGACCTAGTTTAGACCTGGTTTAGTCCTGGTTTAGACCTGGTTTAGACCTGGTTTAGACCTGGTTTAGACCTGGTTTAGACCTAATTTAGACCTAATTTAGACCTGGTTTAGACCTAATTTAGTCCTGGTTTAGACCTGGTTTAGACCTGGTTTAGACCTAATTTAGACCTGGTTTAGACCTAATTTAGTCCTGGTTTAGACCTGGTTTAGACCTGATTTAGACCTAATTTAGTCCTAGTTTAGACCTGTTTAGTTTTTAGTCCCTGGTTTAGACCTGGTTTAGACCTGGTTTAGTCCTGGTTTAGACCTGGTTTAGACCTGGTTTAGACCTAATTTAGACCTAATTTAGACCTTTTAGACCTGGTTTAGTCCTTTTACCTGGTTTCCTGGTTTAGACCTGGTTTAGACTGGTTTAGACCTGGTTTAGACCTGGTTTAGACCTGGTTTAGACCTAATTTAGACCTAATTTAGACCTGGTTTAGACCTAATTTAGTCCTGGTTTAGACCTGGTTTAGTCCTGGTTTAGACCTGGTTTAGACCTGGTTTAGTCCTGGTTTAGACCTGGTTTAGACCTGGTTTAGACCTGGTTTAGACCTGGACCATTGAGGCATTACACAAATATAAAGACACATGAGAATAAAAAAGGAAGTTGAACCATTGAACATAAACTGGAAAGATTCTTGTGTCGTTTGAGTGTGAAAAAAGCCTCAGGGACAAAAACTATTAACAAAACACTTAAAGACTTAAACCAGTTGAGCCAGAATTTGAGAGTCAGAGGGGAGAGAGTCAGAGGGGAGAGAGTCAGAGGGGAGAGAGTCAGAGGGGAGAGAGCCAGAGGGGAGAGAGTCAGAGGGGAGAGAGTCAGAGGGGAGAGAGTCAGAGGGGAGAGAGTCAGAGGGGAGAGAGTCAGAGGGGAGAGAGTCAGAGGGGAGAGAGAGGGAGAGAGTCAGAGGGGAAGAGTCAGAGGGGAGAGAGGGAGGGGAGATCAGAGGGGAGAGAGTCAGAGGGGAGAGGGAGAGGAGAGAGTCAGAGGGGAGAGAGAGGGGGAGAGTCAGAGGGGAGAGAGGTCAGAGGGGAGAGGGTCAGAGGGTCAGAGGGAGTCAGAGGGAGAGGGAGAGAGAGAGTCAGAGGGGAGAGGGTCAGAGGGGAGAGGGTCAGAGGGGAGAGAGAGTCAGAGGGTCAGAGGGAGAGGGAGTCAGAGGGGAGAGAGTCAGAGGGGAGAGAGAGTCAGAGAGGGGAGAGGGTCAGAGGGGAGAGGGTCAGAGGGGAGAGAGGTCAGAGGGGAGAGAGTCAGAGGGGAGAGAGTCAGAGGGGAGAGAGTCAGAGGGGAGAGGGTCAGAGGGGAGAGGTCAGAGGGGAGAGGGTCAGAGGGGAGAGGAGGGTCAGAGGGGAGAGAGTCAGAGGGGAGAGGGTCAGAGGGGAGAGGGAGAGAGTCAGAGGGGAGAGAGTCAGAGGGGAGAGAGGTCAGAGGGGAGAGAGTCAGAGGGGAGAGGGTCAGAGGGGAGAGAGTCAGAGGGGAGAGTCAGAGGGGAGAGAGTCAGAGGGGAGAGAGTCAGAGGGGAGAGGGTCAGAGGGGAGAGAGTCAGAGGGTCAGAGGGAGAGAGAGGGTCAGAGGGGAGAGAGGTCAGAGGGGAGAGGGTCAGAGGGGAGAGAGTCAGAGGGGAGAGGGTCAGAGGGGAGAGAGTCAGAGGGGAGAGGGTCAGAGGGGAGAGAGTCAGAGGAGCTCAGCGATACGGAGCAAAACATCTCTCGATAAACGATATCGATCTGGATCTGTGCAGGAAAAATAACCAACTCAAAAACTAGTGAACAAATCTGACAAACTCCACAAGGTGTTTTTTACTGAAGTGCAAACAGGCAAATCACGAAGGAACAAGGAGCTTCTGCCACATTAAAAAATCCCTGTAAACAAAAATAATAATTTCACTGTAAAATAAAAGAGACGACACATACTGTCTCCTTTAATAAATAAAACAACTCGACTCAAGCTCATGTTTGCACCAACTCTGAGTTAACCACACGAGAACCAGAACCACGAGAAGAAGCTCAGACGTTCATCATTTGAACACATCCATGTTCCTCACCAGGAGCTTTGAGGTTTAATCCCACAATCCACTGCAGATCAAAGCCAACGATTCAAACTCTGTTGCACAAGTGACACTGCAGCAGATCATTAAAAATAATATAAATAATAATTTATATAATTGATCATTTATAATAATATAAATTATTATTCAAACCTTCTGCATAAATAAACTTTACCACAAATAAACAGAACGACTCTAGATCCTCATCAGCAACAAACTAAACTTAAAACCACACGACTCATGTACATAAACTACAAGTGTTCTCCCTGTGTCAGAGGGGTGTTCTCCCTGTGTCAGAGGGGTGTTCTCTCTGTGTCAGAGGGGTGTTCTCCCTGTGACAGAGGGGTGTTCTCTCTGTGACAGAGGGGTGTTCTCTCTGTGACAGAGGGGTGTTCTCCCTGTGTCAGAGGGGTGTTCTCCCTGTGACAGAGGGGTGTTCTCTCTGTGACAGAGGGGTGTTCTCTCTGTGTGTCAGAGGGTGTTCTCTCTCTGTGACAGAGGGTGTTTCTCTCTGTGTCAGAGGGGTGTTCTCTCTGTGTGACAGAGGGGTGTTCTCTCTGTGTGTCAGAGGGGTGTTCTCTCTGTGTGACAGAGGGGTGTTCTCTCTGTGTCAGAGGGGTGTTCTCTCTGTGTCAGAGGGGTGTTCTCTCTGTGTCAGAGGGGTGTTCTCTCTCTGTGACAGAGGGGTGTTCTCTCTGTGTCAGAGGGTGTGTTCTCTCTGTGTCAGAGGGGTGTTTCTCTCTGTGACAGAGGGGTGTTCTCTCTGTTGTCAGAGGGGTGTTCTCTCTGTGACAGAGGGGTGTTCTCTCTGTGTCAGAGGGGTGTTCTCTCTGTGTCAGAGGGGTGTTCTCTCTCTGTGTGACAGAGGGGTGTTCTCTCTGTGTGACAGAGGGGTGTTCTCTCTCTGTGTGTCAGAGGGGTGTTCTCTCTCTGTGTGTGACAGAGGGGTGTTCTCTCTCTGTGTCAGAGGGGTGTTCTCTCTGTGTCAGAGGGTGTTCTCTCTGTGTCAGAGGGGTGTTTCTCTCTGTGTGTCAGAGGGGTGTTCTCTCTGTGTCAGAGGGTGTGTTCTCTCTGTGTGACAGAGGGGTGTTCTCTCTGTGTGTCAGAGGGGTGTTCAGAGGGTGTCTCTCTGTGTCAGAGGGGTGTTCTCTCTGTGTCAGAGGGGTGTTCTCTCTGTGTCAGAGGGGTGTTCTCTCTGTGTCAGAGGGTGTTCTCTCTGTGTGACAGAGGGGTGTTCTCTCTGTGACAGAGGGGTGTTCTCTCTGTGTCAGAGGGGTGTTCTCTCTGTGTCAGAGGGGTGTTCTCTCTGTGTCAGAGGGGTGTTCTCTCTGTGTCAGAGGGGTGTTCTCTCTGTGTCAGAGGGGTGTTCTCTCTGTGTCAGAGGGGTGTTCTCTCTGTGTCAGAGGGGTGTGTTCAAGAGGGGTGTTCTCTCTGTGTGACAGAGGGGTGTTCTCTCTCTGTGTGTCAGAGGGGTGTTCTCTCTGTGTCAGAGGGGTGTTCTCTCTGTGTCAGAGGGGTGTTCTCTCTGTGTCACAGAGGGGTGTTCTCTCTGTGTCAGAGGGGTGTTCTCTCTGTGTCAGAGGGTGTTCTCTCTGTGACAGAGGGGTGTTCTCTCTGTGACAGAGGGTGTTCTCTCTGTGTCAGAGGGGTGTTCTCTCTGTGTCAGAGGGTGTTCTCCTCTGTGTCAGAGGGGTGTTCTCTCTGTGTCAGAGGGGTGTTCTCTCTGTGTCAGAGGGGTGTTCTCTCTGTGTCAGAGGGGTGTTCTCCCTGTGTCAGAGGGGTGTTCTCTCTGTGACAGAGGGGTGTTCTCTGTGTGACAGAGGGGTGTTCTCTCTCTGTGTCAGAGGGGTGTTCTTCAGAGGGGTGTTCTCTGTCAGAGGGTGTTCAGAGGGGTGTTCAGAGGGTGTTCTCTTGTGACAGAGGGGTGTTCTCCCTGTGAGGGGTGTTTCTCTGTGACAGAGGGTGTTCTCTGTGTCAGAGGGGTGTTCTCTCTGTGACAGAGGGGTGTTCTCTCTGTGACAGAGGGTTCTCTCTGTGTCAGGGGGTGTTCTCTCTGTGTCAGAGGGGGTTCTCTCTGTGGAGAGGGGTGTTCTCTCTGTGTCAGAGGGTTCTCCCTGTGTCAGAGGGGTGTTCTCTCTGTGTCAGAGGGGTGTTCTCTCTGTGTCTTGTGACAGAGGGGTGTTCTCTCTGTGTCAGAGGGGTGTTCTCTCTGTGTCAGAGGGGTGTTCAGAGGGGTGTTCTCCTGTGTCAGAGGGTGTTTCTCTCTGTGTCAGAGGGGTGTTCTCTCTGTGTGTCAGAGGGGTGTTCTCTCTGTGTCAGAGGGGTGTTCTCTCTGTGTCAGAGGGGTGTTCTCTCTGTGTGACAGAGGGGTGTTCTCTCTGTGTGTCAGAGGGGTGTTCTCTCTGTGTCAGAGGGTGTTCTCTCTGTGTCAGAGGGGTGTTTCTCTCTGTGTGACAGAGGGGTGTTCTCTCTGTGTCAGAGGGGTGTTCTCTGTGTCAGAGGGTGTTCTCTCTGTGACAGAGGGGTGTTCTCTCTGTGTCAGAGGGTGTTCTCTCTGTGTCAGAGGGGTGTTCTCTCTGTGTGACAGAGGGTGTTCTCTCTGTGACAGAGGGGTTTCTCTGTGTGACAGAGGGGTGTTCTCTGTGTGTCAGAGGGGTGTTCTCTCTGTGTCAGAGGGGTGTTCTCTGTGTCAGAGGGGTGTTCTCTCTGTGTCAGAGGGGTGTTCTCTCTGTGTCAGAGGGGTGTTCTCTCTGTGTCAGAGGGTGTTCTCTCTGTGACAGAGGGGTGTTCTCTCTGTGTCAGAGGGGTGTTCTCTCTGTGACAGAGGGTGTTCTCTCTGTGTCAGAGGGGTGTTCTCTCTGTGTCACAGAGGGGTGTTCTCTCTGTGTCAAGAGGGTTTCTCTCTGTGTCAGAGGGGTGTTTCTCTCTGTGTCAGAGGGGTGTTCTCTCTGTGTCAGAGGGGTGTTCTCTCTGTGTCAGAGGGGTGTTCTCTCTGTGACAGAGGGGTGTTCTCTCTGTGTCAGAGGGGTGTTCTCTCTGTGTCAGAGGGGTGTTCTCTCTGTGTCAGAGGGGGGTTCTCTCTGTGTCAGAGGGGTGTTCTCTCTGTGTCAGAGGGGTGTTCTCTCTGTGACAGAGGGGTGTTCTCTCTCTGTGACAGAGGGGTGTTCTCTCTGTGTCAGAGGGGTGTTCTCTCTGTGACAGAGGGGTGTTCTCTCTGTGTCAGAGGGGTGTTCTCTCTGTGTCAGAGGGGTGTAGAGGGCTGTAGTCTTTTATACAGAACATACAGGTAAAAAGATCTGTTCTGTTGCCGACCCCTGTGCTAGAAGTTTTGGTTGGCACTAGGGATGGGCAGGATTAGTCGATTAATCGATAATTGATCATTAAGAATTTCATTGATTACGTTCATTTTAATCGACAAACCGAATGTAGGTTGCTGTGCGTAGCGTAGAGTGACCAAACAGGTGTGTACATGTGTCTCTGCATCAGAAGGAGCGAGACACAAACAGTGGGTCAGTCTGTAACGAACCGAAGCACAAATGTGGATTTAACCAGGATTTGTAGAAGAAATTCCACACTTTCCGTTGCGTTTGGGACAAGTGTGAGTCCATGTGCACAGTGGATAAAGCAGCACATATGTTTCTGTGTCCAGTGGGAAAAAGTTTTTCCAGGTGAGAGTCGCTCAATGTGGATGACGAGGCCCCGCCCCCCTCCCCCCGTACGCTGTCCTGGTTTTGACAAACACAAATCTGGTCACACTGACCTGTATTCACCTGAGTCATGTCTTTTAATCCAACACAAGTTGAACCACATCAGCGACACAAGAGCTGGAGTTTTATCTTCACTTAGTTTATGTAAATTAGTCATGTGGTTTTAAGTTTTGTTTCTGTGAGATTTGAACAAAACTGAATTAAACACATTATAATGTCAAACAGCTGATGTGGATCTAGAGTCGTTATGTTTATATGTCGTAAAGTTGAATTTATTGATGCAGATTAGTGCAGATAGTGAATAATAATGATGATCATTTTAATAGAAAAACATTAATGATTCATCGATAATCGATCGTTAATTCTTCCGACGATCGATTAAGAACATTTCACCGAATGCCCGTCCCTAGTTGGCACCAGCTTTGGGCATTTGCAGTAGAGTCTCTCTGCTGTTTGTCTGAAAAAGTATCTCCATACAGACTTTGTTTGTTTTTTTTGAGATGAGTTCTGTGTCCTCTGGGCTGGATGTGGGTGCTGCTGTAGGTGCTGCTGTGGGTGCTGCTGTGGGTGCTGCTGTGGGTGCTGCTGTGGGTGCTGCTGTGGGTGCTGTGGTGCTGCTGTGGGTGCTGCTGTGGGTGCTGCTGTGGGTGCTGCTGTGGGTGGTGCTGTGGGTGCTGCTGTGGGTGCTGCTGTGGGTGCTGCTAGGTGCTGCTGTGGGTGCTGCTGTGGGTGGTGTGGTGCTGCTGTGGGTGCTGCTGTGGGTGCTGCTGTGGGTGCTGCTGTGGGTGCTGCTGTGTTCAGGGAGACACAGGTGAGGGGAGGGGTCACAAAATCAACAAGGTGAGGTTGAGCAAACACAGAGAAGACAAACGAGCAAAGAGACAAAATCAGAATTAACTATCAGTATGAAATCAATATATGATATGTTAGAATCTATTTGTGTTTCAAAAATATCTGGATATATTTGAAATCTGGAGACATGTTCCAGCCCAGAGCAGAGGGTCAGATGTTATGAGAGTCTAGTTCTGTTTCTTTGTGTGCAGTAAAACATTCAGCTCCCGGAGGCTCAGACGTGAATGGAAAAGCAGAACAATGCGACTGGTGAATGGAGCCGACCAACATCTGAAACTTTAATGTGTTTCTCAGAGGAGAGAGTTAAAAATACATGAGTGTGTGGAGCAGTGAGGGAGCGAAACTTCACACAGACGACGTCGGGCGCGTCCACGACGTCGGGCGCGTCCACGACGTCGGGCGCGTCCACGACGTCGGGCGCGTCCTCCACCTCAGGTACATTCACTTTATGTAAAACACAGGCGCGTTCATGTTTGTGCTGCTTCAGGACACGTATGGAAATGATATGGAAATGTCTCCAGCGACTCACAAAGGTTCATTTAGAAACACACAAATAAAAGTTTTTCTGTGGGAAACAGCAGTGATACAGGAAGTGCTCCACTAGAATCATCTGGATGATTTCAGACTCGTGAGATTGAAGATTTTTACTGAACTGTGGGGAAGTCGGCAGCAGGAGGCGGACGTCAACAAAAAAAGTGTCTTTGACCAAACAAAAATGTATTTAAAACAGATTTCTGGAGTTAACGCAAAACAACTTCATCACAAATCGGTTGATGTTGTTAAGAAGTTACCGATACACAGGCCACAATACGATATGTTTTTCGATACAGTGCACTTTTGATTCAATACGATCTACTTCAAATTGATTCGATACAGTTTTGATTTTGAAAATCTTTTTTAAACCACAAAGTCTGTGCAGAGTGAAAATGACAAACACCCATTTTACTCAAAACTGTGAAAATGTCGACACAACTTCAGCTCTTACACAAAATCATTTAGAAATAATTTACCAAAAAAATACTCATGGCGATATATCAGTAGCCCACGATATCGATACTGTATCAGCACTTTAAACGATACGATATATCGATATTTCAATAACTCTGCACACGTCTAATCACAAATAAACTGTACAAACAATTAAACACAAAATAAGTCACTTAAATCAAATAAAACTCAACAACAACAACAACAACAACAACAAACAACAACAACAACAACAAACAACAACAGGCCGTTTTTTTCCTTCCCTAACAGATAAATCCTGCTCACTTTTCCTCCTCCCTCAGGTGAGCATCATTTCCATCACAGTAAATGTCAAAAGTCTGAAGACAGAATTAAGTCCCTTTTTAAATCAATGTGTTGAAAATAAACGAACCAAATACACAAAAACAATTAAACAGAACCGAAATAAAGTATATTTAAATAAACAATGTGTATATAAAGAGGTGTAACGATATCCAAGTCTCACGATACGATATCGTCACGGTCTGAACCTCACGATACGATATTGTGGAGGCAACAAAACTGCATATTTCTCTTAAAACGCCTCAACAAGATTTAATCCAAAGAACTAAGAGTTAAAAGTGTCAGAACTGTTGTTTCTTCTTGTCGTCTGCACTGAAATGGAGCAAAGGATCATGGTCTATGTAGTTCCTCTGTGTTTTTAAACTGTTGCTGCATCAAAACTCTTCATTTAAACAAAGACACTTGTGATTCGATTTATTATGATGGTCCACGATATTATTGTTAGAACTTTGACGATACGAGATCACTGTATTTCAGTGATTGTTACATCCTTAGTCTTGACCAAAATAAGCGTGATAATCATGATAATCGAGCAGCTCTGGTGAGTTCTGTCATGATTCAACAAAAGAACTAAGAATCATCAGTAACTGTTTATTTGTAGATGAACAAATGAACGTTTGTGTGAAATTAATTCAATGTTTGTTTATTGGGACAGAGGCCGAGTGTTTGACAGGAGCTGAAGGTCAAAGGAGCTGTTCACCTGAAATCTCCCACTTCATGACATCATCATGTGTCTAAACACAACCCCGAACCTCAAACTGAAACTGAAGCTGAGCGGCGCCTCGGGGTTTGTTCACAGTTGATACGCTGCAGTGACGTCGTGCTGGGGGTGTTCTGCCTGTGTGTTTATGGTGGAATATGCAGCAGTTACTTCATGACTTACTACTTACATCTTTTTTTTTTTTCTCTAGAATCATTTGGAGGATTTAACTTAATCACAACTGAAGAAACTAAAGACCCATTTTTACTCTGACTTTAACACTGAGAGAGTTGTGTGGTCCTCTGTGTCTTTACTTTACTTTTATTTACTTTACTGTACTTTTTTTAATTTATTTATTTTACTGTACTTTTTTTTTTTTACTGTACTTTTTTATTTTTATTTATTTTACTGTACTTTTTTATTTTTAATTATTTTACTGTACTTTTTCATTTAAATTTATTTTACTGTACTTTTTCATTTTAATTTATTTTTATTTATTTTTATTTATTTATTATTTATTATTATTATTATTATTATTATTTTAATCATTTTTAGCTTTATGCATTTTAACACACTGTCTTATATTATTTTAATTTAATTTAATTTGTCGATGCAGCACTTTGGAAACTGTTTATAAAATGTGCTACAGAAATAAAGTGGTTTGGATAAAAATTATAGAAAAAAACAAAACACTGAGATCATCTAAGTGAACTTTTTTTTTGTTTTGGACCAAAATGGAGCAGCAAAATGAAAACGTCTTGAAAATAAGAGATTAAAAATTCCTCAAACACGAATCGCTCCAAATGCGACTTCAGAAGGTCAGAGAAGAAACGACTGAGGAAAGATCAGAAAAGTGAAGTTTGGTGAATTAAAACTGTTCAGATTGTGTCAGGAGTCGGACTCGACTCGTCTCGTCTTTTGTTTTGTGTAAAATCAACAGGAAACGTGTGAGCGTCTGTTTCCTCCACTCGACTGTGACTGAAGCACAAACCTCAGACCCGCACCTGGACTTTTATCATTTCATACAAGTTTTCATGGATTGTCCCTCAGGTCCCTCAGGTCCCTCAGGTCCCAAACTTAAACAAGAACCAGGACTAAACCAGGACAAAACCAGGTCTAAACCAGAACTAAACCAGGACTAAACCAGGACAAAACCAGGACAAAACAAGGTCTAAACCAGAACTAAACCAGGTCTAAACCAGAACTAAACCAGGTCTAAACCAGAACTAAACCAGGACTAAACCAGGACAAAACAAGGTCTAAACCAGAACTAAACCAGGACTAAACCAGGACTAAACCAGGTAAACCAGGACTAAACCAGGTCTAAACCAGGACTAAAACCAGGTCTAAACCAGAACTAAACCAGGACTAAACCAGGACTAAACCAGGACAAAACAAGGTCTAAACCAGAACTAAACCAGGTCTAAACCAGGACTAAACAAGGTCTAAACCACGTCTAAACCAGGACTAGACCAGGTCTAAACCAGGTCTAAACCAGGACTAAACTAAACCAGGTCTAAACCAGGTCTAAACCAGGTCTAAACCAGTAAACCAGGTCTAAACCAGTAAACCAGAAACCAGTCTAAACCAGAAACAAACCAGGTCTAAACCAGGACTAAACCAGTAAACCAGGTCTAAACCAGGTCTAAACCAGGTCTAAACCAGGTCTAAACCAGGTCTAAACCAGGACTAAACCAGGTCTAAACCAGGTCTAAACCAGGTCTAGAGTGCCCTGTGCCCGGTGTCGTCCTTGTGAGTTTTTGTGCAGTGAGGAGCGTTTCCATGGAGACAAAGTCCTATTCAGACTCAAGACAGAACCTGCTGTTTAATGGACCAGAGCTCAGACCTGGTTTCAGTCCTGGTTTAGACCTGGTTTAGTCCTGGTTTAGACCTGGTTTAGTCCTGGTTTAGACCTGGTTTAGACCTGGTTTAGTCCTGGTTTAGACCTGGTTTAGTCCTGGTTTAGTGGTTTAGACCTGGTTTACCTGGTTTAGACCTGGTTTAGACCTGGTTTTAGACCTCCTGGTTTAGACCTGGTTTAGACCTGGTTTAGTCCTGGTTTAGTCCTGGTTTAGTCCTGGTTTAGTCCTGGTTTAGTCCTGGTTTAGTAGACCTGGTTTAGTTTAGACCGGGTTTAGACCTGGTTTAGACCTGGTTTAGTCCTGGTTTAGTCCTGGTTAGACCTGGTTTAGACCTGGTTTAGTCCTGGTTTAGTCCTGGTTTAGACCTGGTTTAGACCTGGTTTAGACCTGGTTTAGACCTGGTTTAGACCTGGTTTAGACCTGGTTTAGACCTGGTTTAGTCCTGGTTTAGTCCTGGTTTAGTCCTGGTTTAGTCCTGGTTTAGTCCTCCTGGTTTAGACCTGGTTTTGGTTTAGTCCTGGTTTAGACCTGGTTTAGTAGTCCTGGTTTAGACCTGGTTTAGTCCTGGTTTAGACCTGGTTTAGACCTGGTTCCTGGTTTAGTCCTGGTTTAGAGTCCTGGTTTAGACCTGAGTCCTGGTTTAGACCTGGTTTAGTCCTGGTTTAGTCCTGGTTTAGTCCTGGTTTAGTCCTGGTTTAGTCCTGGTTTAGTCCTGGTTTAGTCCTGGTTTAGTCCTGGTTACCTGGTTTAGTCCTGGTTTAGACCTGGTTTAGACCTGGTTTAGACCTGGTTTAGACCTGGTTTAGACCTGGTTTCCTGGTTTAGTCCTGGTTTAGACCTAGAGACCTGGTTTAGACCTGGTTTAGACCTGGTTTAGACCTGGTTTAGACCTGGTTTAGTCCTGGTTTAGACCTCCTGGTTTAGACCTGGTTTAGTCCACCTGGTTTAGACCTGGTTTAGTCCTGGTTTAGACCTCCTGGTTTAGACCTGGTTTAGTCCTGGTTTAGACCTGGTTTAGTAGACCTGGTCCTGGTTTAGTCCTGGTTTAGACCTGACCTGGTTTAGTCCTGGTTTAGACCCCTGGTTTAGACCTGGTTTAGTCCTGGTTTAGACCTGGTTTAGACCTGGTTTAGACCTGGTTTAGACCTGGTTTAGTTGTTTAGTTTTAGTTTCAGTTGAGTTGATTTAAAGCCACAGGGACAGAGACGCATGAACCTGAACACGACACACGTTTGTCGTCTGTGTTCAGGTTCTTTCATTATATTTAAGCAGATCTCAGACTTCAGTTGTTCTTCTGTCAGACCTGAGCCGTGACGTTTGGGGTTTTCAGCTCCAGAAAATTACAAATATTTTTTACATAATAATTCTCAATTTTACCTTTTCGTAATTGGCCCAAATCTTGACTGTAAAAAAAAAAAAAAGAATTTATTTGATCAGTCGCCCCAGAGTGTCAGATGCCCTCCCCCCGTCCTAGGTCCAGGTCCAGGTCCAGGTCCTGGTCCTGGTCCTGGTCCTGGTCCTGGTCCTGGTCCTGGTCCAGGTCCAGGTCCTGGTCCTGGTCCTGGTCCTGGTCCTGGTCCTGGTCCTGGTCCTGGTCCTGGTCCTGGTCCTGGTCCTGGTCCTGCCCTCGATAAACAAAAGTCCAACGGCTCAAACTGAAATTGTTGTTTTATGTTGAAGCATCTTAAAGAAACAGACACACCCAGAACTCCACCAGACTAAACCAGGTCTAAACCAGGACTAAAACAGGACTAAACTAGGACTAAACTAGGTCTAAACCAGGTCCATGTGTGTGTTCTAGTCTCTGTGTCTTGTTCTTGTCCTGATCCAGTTCCAGATCGTTCTAAACACATTCAGAAAAAGTTCTTCTCTGTCCTGAAAATGTCCGGCTTTAGTCCGGCTTTAGTCCGGCTTTAGTCCGGCTTTAGTCCGGCTTTAGTCCGGCTTTAGTCCGGCTTTAGTCCGGCTTTAGTCCTCCGTGCTTTTGTTATTTAGTCCTGTTTTAGTCCCTGGTTTAGTCCTGCTTTAGTCCAGCTTTAGTCCTGGGTTAGTCCTGAGTTGGTCCTGGATTAGTCCTGCTTTAGTCCTAATTTAGTCCTAGTTTAGTCCTCCATGCTTTTGTTTTTTAGTCCCTGGTTTAGTCCCCGTTTTGGTCCCAGTTTTAGTCCTGCTGTAGTCCCTGGTTTAGTCCTGCTTTAGTCCCAGTTTTAGTCTTGGTTTAGTCCTGCTTTAGTCCTGTTTTAGTCCTGTTTTAGTCCTGGTTTACTTCTGCTTTAGCCCTGGTTTAGTCCTGGTTCAGTCCTGCTTTCATCCTTGTGTTTTAGTCCTGGTTCTACATCGTTTAATTTGACCACAAACTCGTCCAGGGTTCGGTTCAGCTTGGCTCTGGGTCTGGGACTGGGTCTGGGACTGGGTCTGGGTCTGGGTCTGGGTCTGGGTCTGGGTGGGTCTGGGTCTGGGACTGGGTCTGGGTCTGGGGGGACTGGGTCTGGGTCTGGGACTGGGTCTGGGACTCTGGGACTGGGTCTGGGACTGGGTCTGGGTCTGGGACTGGGTCTGGGTCTGGGACTGGGTCTGGGTCTGGGACTGGGTCTGGGACTGGGTCTGGGTCTGGGTCTGGGTCTGGGACTGGGTCTGGGTCTGGGTCTGGGACTGGGACTGGGTCTGTGGAGTCACTCAAGTCTTCAAATAAAACCGTGTGCATCAGTCGGTCCTGGAGCTAAAAATACTAAAGAAAAGATTAAATATAGACGTGATTTACGTCTGACTCTGACTCAGAACAATTCAGACAAAAACAGTCAAACCCGAGTGGATCCCTGGATTTAAAAAGGTCCGATCAGATTTTTGGATCAGAATGACTCAGAATCGTGACGTTTGTTTCAGGAGTTTATGATTTGCTGATGTGTTGTTATAGATTACATGTACTGTGTCTTTTTAAAACGATCAGTAATTAGTTATTAATCAGTCTAAAGATCATTTGTATTTATAAAGTTTTATTATGTTTTATGGAGACGCAGGTGAACGTGTCCGAACTGAAGAAAGTTTAATACAAATGATGTTTGTTAATGAATCAAAAGACAAAAAGACAGAAAGAAAGACACTTGTTTTGTAGTTAAACTTTAGAATTAACTACAAAAAAATTATGACGAAACATTTTCAAAACAGTCTGGAGTTTTAGGTTCAGTCCTGGTTTCATCCTGCTTTAGTCCTGGTTTAGTCCTGGTTTCATCCTGCTTTAGTCCTGGTTCAGTCCTGGTTTCATCCTGCTTTAGTCCTGGTCTGCTCCCCGGACTACTCCCTATTTTAGTCCTGGTTTAGTTCTGGTTTAGTTGTGATTTAGTCCCTGCTTTAGTCTTGGTTCAGTCCTGGTTCAGTTCTGCTTCTAGTCTCAGTTTAGACCTGGTTTAGTCCCTGGCTTTAGTATTTAGTTCCTAGTTTTAGTCCTGGTTTTATCCCTGATTCAGTCTTGGTTCAGTCCTGGTTTAGTCCTGGTTTAGTCCTGGTTGTAGTCTTAGTTTAGACGTGGTTTAGACCTGGTTTATTTCTGATTTTGTCCTGATTTGGTCCTGGCTGTAGTCCTAGATTAGTCCCGGTTTAGTCCTGGTTTAGTCCTGGTTCAGTCCTGGTTCAGTCCTGGTTCAGTCCTGGTTTAGTCCTGGTTTAGTACAGGGTTTAGTCCTGGTTTAGTCCTGGTTTAGTCCTAGTTTAGTCCTAGTTTAGTCCTGAGCCAGTCCTGGTTTAGTCCTGGTTTAGTTCTGGTTTAGTCCTGGTTTAGACCTGGTTTAGACCTGGTTTAGTCCTGGTTTAGACCTGGTTTAGACCTGGTTTAGACCTGGTTTAGTCCTGGTTTAGACCTGGTTTAGTCCTGGTTTAGTCCTGGTTTAGTCCTGGTTTAGTCCTGGTTTAGTCCTGGTTTAGACCTGGTTTAGACCTGGTTTAGACCTGGTTTAGACCTGGTTTAGTTCTGGTTTAGACCTGGTTTAGTTCTGGTTTAGACCTGGTTTAGACCTGGTTTAGTCCTAGTTCAGTCCTGGTTTAGACCTGGTTTAGACCTGGTTTAGACCTGGTTTAGTCCTGGTTTTAGTCCTGGTTTAGTCCTGGTTTAGTCCTGGTTTAGTCCTGGTTTAGACCTGGTTTAGTCCTGGTTTAGACCTGGTTTAGTCCTGGTCCTGTTTAGTCCTGGTTTTAGTCCTGAGCCAGTCCTGGTTTAGACCTGGTTTAGTTTGGTTAGTCCTGGTTTAGACCTGGTTTAGACCTGGTTTAGTCCTGGTTTAGTCCTGGTTTAGTCCTGGTTTAGTCTGGTTTTAGTCCTGGTTTAGTTCTGGTTTAGTCCTGGTTTAGTCCTGGTTTAGTCCTGGTTTAGTCCTGGTTTAGTAGTCCTGGTTTAGTTCCTGGTTTAGACCTGTTTAGACCTGGTTTAGACCTGGTTTAGTCCTGGTTTAGTCCTGGTTTAGTCCTGGTTTAGTCCTGGTTTAGTCCTGGTTTAGTCCTGGTTTTAGTCCTGGTTTAGTCCTGGTTTAGACCTGGTTTAGTTCTGGTTTAGTTCTGGTTTAGTCCTGGTTTAGTTCTGGTTTAGTCCTGGTTTAGTCCTGAGCCAGTCCTGGTTTAGTCCTGGTTTAGTTCCTGGTTTAGTCCTGAGTCCAGTCCTGGTTTTAGTTCCTGGTTTAGTTTCTGGTTTAGTCCTGGTTTAGTCCTGGTTTAGTTCTGGTTTAGTCCTGGTTTAGTCCTGAGCCAGTCCTGGTTTAGTCCTGGTTTAGTTCTGGTTTAGTCCTGGTTTAGTCCTGGTTTAGTTTCGCTCTTGAGGATAAATATTTTCTTTCTGAAAATCTCAAACTGAAATTCTGATCTTTGACCCTGACGTTTGTTTTATTTTAGTCGCAGTTTAATCACGATTATTCCAGTTAATCGATACAGTTAAGACTCTGAACCAAACATAAAAAAACAAAACACATAAACCCCCGTGAGAAAGAATAAATAAATAAATAAATAAACCGATTCTGATTTGATTTTCCACTCGGTTCGATTTCAATCCGGGTCAATGACAAATGAATAAAACATCAGTGAAACTCGACCTCGGCTCCACTTACACCTGTCTGCTCCAGTGCACCTGTCAATCCTGCACCTGTGCCTCTAAATGCACTTTACTTTACAATTGAAATATATCGATTAAAATTTGATTATTTTAGTTGAAAATCAAGAATTACGCCCCGTTTGTGCAGCTCAGCCCAACACCAACAACGAGCTCCAGATTTTACACTCGATATAAGATTTTTTACAGTTAAATCTCATGTTTATGGATAAATATGATTGTGTACTGATTATAACTGTTTAATTAAGTGAAATAAAAGAGAATTATTTGTGGAATTTCGGTGTTTTTAGCTCCAGAAGATGAAAAACTCACCTGCCAAGTGTTAGCAGCAGCAGCAGCATCCGACACCAAACACGGACATACGACGGTCCACATCCATGTTTATAGAGATTTGTTTGACTATGATTCACTTCCTGTCCGTCTCCAGGTGTTTATGGAGTGAAAATTTAATCCCCGAGAGTAAAAAGATGTAAAATCCAGCCTGAAGGTCCGCAGCGGAGACCGGAGGCGCTCGGGAAACTTCGGCTATCTTCGGCTCCCTTCGGCGCTGCTCTCGTTGCGGTTTGTCGCCGTTCAGTCCGGTTTAGCGCTGAAAAACTCAATATTTTGCGTTTTTTATGGAGTTTGTGGAGTGGTGCAGTGAGCCACACGTGTCCCCTCTCCGTACACGCCGTGACCTCCCCGGTACGGCCCGCTTTAGCCCGGTTTAGCTCGGTTTTAGGCCGGTTTGAAGCCCGGCGTGAGTCGTGTCCGCGCGCCGCGAGCTGCTGCTGAATCATCCAGTGCACGAGCCCAGCTGACTGTCACGTGACCGCTGTAAACACCACGCGGGGCCAAAGGGAAGACGTCATCGCTCGAGCGCAATTAAAATGAGCCGCGATTAAAATGAGCCGCGATTAAATGAGCCACTTTTAAAATCCAACTAAACAACAAGTCAAGTCCCTGAAAAAGATTCAACAAACATCTGAAGAACTGAACATTTCAAAAACCACAAACCAGGGCTTTACTGTAGTACTAATACTATAGTACAAATACTGTACTACTAATACTATAGTACAAATACTGTACTACTAATACTATAGTACAAATACTGTACTACTAATACTATAGTACAAATACTGTACTACTAATACTGTACTACAAATACTGTACTACTAATACTATAGTACAAATACTGTACTACTAATACTATAGTACAAATACTGTACTACTAATACTGTACTACAAATACTGTAGTACTAATACTATAGTACAAATACTGTAGTACTAATACTATAGTACAAATACTGAACTACTAATACTGTACTACAAATACTGTACTACTAATACTGTACTACAAATACTGTACTACTAATACTGTACTACAAATACTGTACTACTAATACTGTACTACTAATACTGTACTACTAATACTGTACTACTAATACTGTACTACAAATACTGTACTACTAATACTGTACTACAAATAATACTAATACTATAGTACAAATACTGTACTACTAATACTGTACTACAAATACTGTACTACAAATACTGTACTACTAACTGTACTACTAATACTGTACTAAATACTGTACTACTAATACTGTACTACTAATACTGTACTACAAATACTGTACTACTAATACTGTACTACAAATACTGTACTACTAATACTGTACTACTAATACTGTACTACAAATACTGTACTACTAATACTGTACTACTAATACTGTACTATACTGTACTACTAAATACTGTACTACTAATACTGTACTACAAATACTGTACTACTAATACTACTACTACTACTGTACTACTAATACTACTAGTACTAAACTACTGTACTACTAATACTGTACTACTAACTAATACTGTACTACAAATACTGTACTACTACTATACTGTACTATACTGTACTACTAATACTGTACTACTAATACTGTACTACTAATACTGTACTACTAATACTGTACTACAAATACTGTACTACAAATACTGTACTACTAATACTGTACTACTAATACTGTACTACTAATACTAAGTACTGTACTACTAAATACTGTACTACTGACTACTATACTTGTACTACAAATACTGTACTACTAAATACTACTACTAATACTGTACTACTAAATACTGTACTACAAATACTGTACTACTAATACTGTACTACTAAAATTACTGTACTACAAATACTGTACTACTACTACTGTACTACTAAATACTGTACTATACTAATACTACTAGTACAAATACTGTACTACTAATACTGTACTACTAATACTACTACTATACTGTACTACTAATACTGTACTACTACTAATACTGTACTACTGTACTACTAATACTGTACTACAAATACTGTACTACTAATACTGTACTACTAATACTGTACTACACTACTGTACTACTAATACTGTACTACTAATACTCTTACTACAATACTGTACTACAAATACTATACTACTAATACTGTACTACTGTAGTACTACTATACTGTACTACTAATACTGTACTACTAATACTGTACTACTAATACTGTACTACTACAAATACTGTACTACAAATACAGTACTACTAATACTGTACTACAAATACTGTACTACAAATACTGTACTACTAATACTGTACTACAAATACTGTACTACTAATACTGTACTACTAATACTGTACTACAAATACTGTACTACTAATACTGTACTACTAATACTGTACTACAAATACTGTACTACTAATACTGTACTACAAAATACATACTACAAATACTGTACTACTAATACTGTACTACTACTAATACTGTACTACAATACTGTACTACAAATACTGTACTACTAATACTGTACTACTAATACTACTACTACTGTACTAATACTGTACTACAAATATGTACTACTAATACTGTACTACTAATACTGTACTACAAATACTGTACTACAAATACTTGTACTACTAATACTGTACTACAATACGTGTACTACAAATACTACTAATACTGTATACTAATACTGTAGTACTACTACTGTACTACTGTACTACATACCTGTATACTACTAATACTGTACTACTAATAAAACTATACTACTAATACTGTACTACTAAATACTGTACTACTAAATACTGTACTACAAATACTATAGTACTAAATACTGTACTACTATACTGTACTACTACTACTACTGTACTACAAATACTGTACTACAAATACTACTACGTACTACTAATACTGTACTACAAATACTGTACTACAATAACTACTGTACTACTAATACTGTACTACTAATACTGTACTACAACTATAACTACTGTACTACTAATACTGTACTACAAATACTGTACTACTAATACTGTACTACTAATACTGTACTACAAATACTACTGTACTACAATACTACTACTGTACTACTAATACTGTACTACTAATACTACTGTACTACTAACTACTGTACTACTGTACTAAATACTGTACTGTACTACTAATACTGTACTACTAAATACTAATACTACTAAATACTGTACTACTAATACTGTACTACTACTAATACTGTACTACAATATACTAGACTATAAATACAGTACTACAAATACTGTACTACTAATACTGTACTACAAATACTTACTGTACTACTAATACTGTACTACAAATACTGTACTACTAAATACTGTACTACAAATACTGTACTACTAATACTGTACTACTAATACTGTACAATACAGTACTACAAATACTGTACTACTAATACTGTACTACAAATACTGTACTACAAATACTGTACTACAAATACTGTACTACAAATACTGTACTACAAATACTGTACTACAAATACTGTACTACAAATACTGTACTACTAATACTGTACTACTAAATACTGTACTACAAATACTGTACTACTAAACTACTAGTACTAAATACAGTACTACAAATACTGTACTACTAATACTGTACTACAAATACTGTACTACTAATACTGTACTACAAATACTGTACTACAAATACTGTACTACAAATACAGTACTAATACTACTACTAAAATACTGTACTACAAATACTGTACTACAAATACAGTACTACAAATACTACAATACTGTACTACAAATACTGTACTACAAATACTGTACTACATAAATACAGTACTACAATAAATACTACTACAAATACTGTACTACTAAATACTGTACTACAAATACTACAAATACAGTACTACTAAATACTGTTACTACAAATACTGTACTACAAAATACAGTACTACAAATACTGTACTACTAATACTGTACTAGTACTAATACTACAAATACAGTACTATAAATACAGTCCTACAAATACTGTACTATAAATACAGTACTACAAATACTGTACTACTAAATACAGTACTACAAAATACTGTACTACTAATACTGTACTACAAATACTGCTACACTGTACTACTGTACTACAAATTACTGTACTACAAATACTGTACTACAATACTACTACAAATACTGTACTACAAATACTGTACTACAAATACTGTACTATAAATACAGTACTACAAATACTGTACTACAAATACTGTACTACAATAACACTACTAATACTGTACTACTAAACACTGTACTACAAATACAGTACTACAAATACAGTACTACAAATACAGTACTACAAATACTGTACTACTACAAATACTACTACAAATACTACAAATACTGTACTACAAATACTGTACTACTAATACTGTGCTGTACTGAATTCTGATATTTCATATATAATATATAATAAATGTTTAATACGTTTGTGTTTGTTCATGTTGTGTAGAAATTCTTCCTCTGAACAGAAACTGCAGTTTTATGTTTGTAAAAACACAGTGGAGCAGTTGGTGTCGGAACATCAGAGAAAATCTACACGTTCCACAACAAAGTTCAGTTCCCAAATTCACTGGGACAAAACAAAACAGGTTTATTTTTCCACTAAACTGTAACGCCGCCCCCTGCTGGTCACTGCTGGTCACTGCTGGTCACTGCTGGTCACTGCTGGTCACTCTGCCCCCTGCTGGTCACTGCTGGTCACTGCTGGTCACTGCTGGTCACTGTCACTGCCTGCTGGTCACTGCTGGTCACTGCTGGTCACTGCTGGTCACTGCTGCCCCCTGCTGGTCACTGCTGGTCACTGCTGGTCACTGCTGCCCCCTGCTGGTCACTGCTGGTCACTGCTGGTCACTGCTGCCCCCTGCTGGTCACTGCTGGTCACTGCTGGTCACTGCCTGCCCCTGCTGCTGTCACTGCCGCCCCTGCTGGTCACACTGCTGGTCACTGCTGGTCACTTCTGCCCCCTGCTGGTCACTGCTGGTCACTCCTGCCACCTGCGGTGCTGGTCACTGCTGCCCCCTGCTGGGTCACTGCTGGTCACTGCCGCCTCCTGCTGGTCACTGCTGGTCACTGCTGGTCACTGCTGCCCTGCCTGTCACTGCTGCACTGCTGGTCACTGCTGGTCACTGTGCCCCCTGCTGGTCACTGCTGCTGGTCACTGCCGCCCCTGCTGGTCACTGCTGGTCACTGCTGCCCCTGCTGGTCACTGCTGCTGCGTCACTGCTGGTCACTGCTGCTGGTCACTGCTGGTCACTGCCTTGTGCTCACTTGGTCTGCCTGGTCACTCCTTGTGTCATTGCTCCACTTTAACTTTTATATTTTATATTTTTAACTCTTGATTCGTGTCTGTGAACTTGTATTTGTGCTGAAGAAAGTTTAATCTTACTTTTTCATTTGGTGATTTTAATTCTTGATGTTGTAACTTTTCAGTTCAACACATTTTGTGTTCGACTCGACTCGTTCCAGAATTTACAAATATTTATTTAATGCTCAACTACGGACAAATATGTACATGAATATTTCTGAAAACTTTCATACTCCAAACAAAAACACGTGTGAAAAACATGCTTTTATTTGAGTCTGTTTTTCTGTTTAAAATGTTCCACACTGGGGCTTTAACTGGAGGTGGCGACGTGAAGACGAACAGCAGAAGAAACACGTCTGCAGATCCTCAGAGTCTCCAGCAGAGGGCAGAGTCTGATCCAGGACTAAACCAGGACTAAACCAGGACTAAACCAGGACTAAACCAGGAACCAGGACTAGGACCCAGGACTAGACCAGGACTAACAGGACTAAACCAGGACTAAACCAAACCAGGACTAAACCAGGACTAGACCAGGACTAAACCAGGACTAACCAGGACTAAACCAGGACTAAAGGACTAAACCAGGACTAACCAGGACTAAACCAGGACTAAACCAGGACTAAACCAGGACTAAACCAGGATAAACCAGGACTAAACAGGACCAGACTAAACCAGGACTAAACCAGGACTAGACTAGGACTAAACCAGGACTAAACCAGGACTAAACCAGGACCAGGACTAAACCAGGACTAAACCAGGACTAAACCAGGACTAAACCCAGGAACTAAACCAGGACTAAACAGGACTAAACCAGGACCCAGGACCAGGACTAAACCAGGACTAAACCAGGACTAAACCAGGACTAAACCAGGACTAAACCAGGACTAAACCAGGACTAAACCAGGACTAAACCAGGACTAAACCAGGACTAAACCAGGACTAAACCAGGACCAGGACTAAACCAGGACTAAACCAAGACTAAACTAGGACCAGGACTAAACCAGGACCAAGAACTCAACCAGGACAAAATTAGGACTAAAAAGGAACTAAAACAGGACCGAACCAGGACTAAACAAGGACTAGACCAACTAAACCAAGACTAAACCAAA
>NW_026571047.1:33749368-33789368 GCF_026225935.1 Boleophthalmus pectinirostris
TCTCCAGCAGAGGGCAGAGTCTGATCCAGGACTAAACCAGGACTAGACCAGGACTAAACCAGGACTAAACCAGGACTAAACCAGGACTAAACCAGGACTAACCAGGACTAAACCAGGACTACTAACCAGGACTAAACCAGGACTAAACCAGGACTAGACCAGGACTAAACCAGGACTAGACCAGGACTAAACAGGACTAAACCAGGACTGACCAGGACTAAACCAGGACTAGACCAGGACTAAACCAGGAAACCAGGACTAAACCAGGACTAAACCAGACTAAACCAGGACTAGGACTAAACCAGGACTAAACCAGGACTAAACCAGGGACTAAACCAGGACTAAACCAGGACTAACCAGGACTAAACCAGGACAGGACTAGACCAGGACTAAACCAGGACTAACCAGGACTAGACCAGACTAAACCAGGACTGAACCAGGACTAAACCAGGACTAAACCAGGACTAAACCAGACTAAACCAGGACTAAACCAGGACTAAACCAGGACTAGACCAGGACTAAACCAGGACTAAACCAAGACTAAACTAGGACCAGGACTGGACCAAGAACTCAACCAGGACAAAATTAGGACTAAAAAGGAACTAAAACAGGACCGAACCAGGACTAAACAAGGACTAGACCAACTAAACCAAGACTAAACCAAAACTAAAACCGGACTAAAATATGACTAAACCAGGTCTGAACCAGGACTGGACCAGGACTGGACCAGGACTGGACACTGGACCTGACCAGGACTGGACCAGGACTGGACCAGACTGGGACTGACCAGGACTGGACCAGGACTGGACCAGGACTGGACCAGGTCTGAACCAGGACTGGACCAGGACTGGACCAGGACTGGACCAGGACTGAACCAGGACTGGACCAGGTCTGGACCAGGTCTGGACCAGGTCCTGCCTCTCGGTCTGTGTCTCACGTGTGTAAATCTGTGGAAATGTCGTCACTGAAAATGACCAAACTTCAAAATGAAGAAACTTCCTCAAACTTGAACCAACAGAAACAGAAGCACCAGACCAGGTGAGAACTAAACCAGGACTAAACCAGGACTAAACCAGGACTAAACCAGAACTAAACCAGAACTAAACCAGGACTAAACCAGGACTAAACCAGGACTAAACCAGGTCTAAACAGGACTAAACCAGGCCAGAACTAAACCAAACTAAACCAAGACTAACCAGGACTAACCAGGACCAGGACTAAACCAGGACTAAACCAGAGGACTAAACCAGGAACTAAACCAGGACTAAACCAGGACTAAGGACTAACCAGGACTAAACCAGAACTAAACCAGAACTAAACCAGGACTAAACCAGGACTAAAACCAGGACTAAACCAGGACTAAACCAGAACTAAACCAGAACTAACTAAAACCAGGACTAAACCAGGACTAAACCAGGACTAAACCAGGACTAAACCAGGACTAAACCAGGACTAAAACACAAACCAGGACTAAACCAGGACTAAACCAGGACTAAAACCAGGACTAAACCAGGACTAAACCAGGACTAAACCAGGACTAAACCAGAACTAAACAGGACTAAACCAGGACTACTAAACCAGACCAGGACTAAACCAGACTAAACCAGGACTAAACCAGGACTAAACCAAGGACTAAACCAGGACTAAACCAGAACTAGACTAAACCAGGACTAAACCAGGACTAAACCAGGACTAAACCAGGACTACTAAAAACCAGAACTAAACCAGACTAAACCAGACTAAACCAGGACTAAACCAGGGACTAAACCAGGACTAAACCAGGACTAAAGGACTAAACAGGACTAAACCAGGACTAAACCAGGACTAAACCAGGACTAAACCAGGACTAAACCAGAACTAAACCAGGACTAAACCAGGACTAAACCAGGACTAACCAGGACTACTAAACCAGGACTAAACCAGGACTAAACAGAGGACTAAACCCAGGACTAACCAGGACTAAACCAGGACTAAACCAGGACTAAACCAGGACTAACCAGGACTAAACCAGGACTAAACCAGGACTAAACCAGGACTAAACCAGAACTAAACCAGGACTAAACCAGACAAACCAGAACTAAACCAGGACTAAACTAAACCAGGAAACCAGGACTAAACCAGGACTAAACCAGGACTAAACCAAACTAACCAGGACTAAACCAGAACTAAACCAGGACTAAACTAAACCAGGAACCAGGACAGGACTAAACCAGGACTAAACCAGAACTAAACCAGGACTTAAACCACTACCAGGACTAAACCAGAACTAAACCAGGACTAAACCAGGACTAAACCAGGACTAAACCAGGACTAAACCAGACTAAACCAGAACTAAACCAGGACTAAAAGGACTAAACCAGAACTAAACCAGGACTAAACCAGGACTAAACCAGGACTAAACAGGACTAAACCAGGACTAAACCAGGACTAAACCAGGACTAAACCAGGACTAAAACCAGGACTAAACCAGGACTAAACCAGGACTAAACCAGGACTAAACCAGGGAACTAAACCAGGACTAAACCAGGACTAAACCAGAACTAAACCAGGACTAAACCAGGACTAAACCAGGACTAAACCAGGACTGACTAAACCAGGACTAAACCAGGACTAAACCAGGACTAAACCAGACTAAACAGGACTAACCAGGACTAAACCAGGACTAAACCAGGACTAAACCAACTGACTAAACCAGGACTAAACCAGGACTAACCAGGACTAAACCAGGACTAAACCACAGGACTAAACCAGGACGGACTAAACCAGGACTAAACCAGGACTAAAGCAGGACTAAACCAGGACTAAACCAGGACTAAACCAGGACTAACCAGGACTAAACCAGGACTAAACCAGGACTAAACCTAAACCAGGACTAAACCAGGACTAAACCAGGACTAAACCAGGACTAAACCAGGACTAAACCAGGACTAAACCAGGACTAAACCAGGACTAAACCAGAACTAAACCTGAACTACAGCAGGTACTAAACCAGGACTAACCGGACTAAACCAGGACTAAACCAGGACTAAACCAGGACTAAACCAGACTAAACCAGGTCTAAACCACTGAACCAGGACTAAACCAGGACTAAAACCAGGACTAAACCAAACTAAACCAGGACTAAACCAGACTAAACCAGGACTAAACCAGGACTAAACCAGGACTAGAACCAGGACTAAACCAGGACTAAACCAGGACTAAACCAGGACTAAACCAGGACTAAACCAGGACTAAACCAGGACTAACCAGGACTAAACCAGGACTAAACCAGGATTAAACCAGGACTAAACCAGGACTGAACCAGGACTAAACCAGGACTGACCAGGAGATCTAAACCAGGTCTTAGTCCTGGTTTAGTCCTGGGTTTCAGTCCTGGGTCAGTCCTGGTTTAGTCCTGGTTTAGTCCTTAGTCCTGGTTTTAGTAGTTAGTCCTGGTTTAGTTCCAGTCCTGGTTTAGTCCTGGTTTCAGTCCTGGTTTAGTTTAGTGGTTAGTCCTGGTTTAGTCCTGGTTTAGTCCTGGTTTTTCTGGTTTAGTCCTGGTTTAGTCGCTGGTTTAGTCCTGGTTTAGTCCTGGTTTAGTCTGGTTTAGTCCTGGTTTAGTCCTGGTTTAGTCCAGTCCTGGTTTTCAGTCCTGGTTTAGTCCTGGTTAGTCTGGTTTAGTCCTGGTTTAGTCCTGGTTCAGTCCTGGTTTAGTCCTGGTTTAGTCCTGGTCCTGGTTAGTCCTGGTTTAGTCCTTGGTTTTAGTCCTGGTTTAGTCCTGGTTTAGTCCTGGTCCTGTTTAGTCCTGGTTTTTTCAGTCCTGGTTTAGTCCTGGTTTTAGTCCTGGTGGTTTAGTTTAGTCCTGGTTTACTGGTTTACCTGGGTTTAGTCCTGGTTTAGTCCTGTTTAGTCTGTTTAGTCCTGGTTTAGTCCTGGTTTAGTCCTGGTTTAGTCCTTTAGTCCTGTTTAGTCCTTTCAGTCCTGGTTTTAGTCCTGGTTTAGTCCTCCTGTTTTAGTCCTAGTCCTGTTTAGTCCTGGTTTAGTCCTGGTTTAGTCCTGGTTTAGTCCTGGTTTAGTCCTGGTGTTAGTCCTGGTTTAGTCCTGGTTTAGTTTAGTCCTGGTTTAGTCCTGGTTTAGTCCTGGTTTAGTCCTTAGTTAGTCCTGTTTAGTCCTGGTTTAGACCTGGTTTTAGTCCTGTTTTCAGTCCTGGTTTTAGTCCTGGTTTAGTCCAGTCCTTGGTTCAGTCCTGGTTTAGTCCTGGTTTTAGTCCTGGTTTAGTCCTGTTTAGTCCTTAGTCCTGTTTCAGTCCTGGTTTAGTCCTTGTTTCAGTCCTGGTTTAGTCCTGTCTCGTTTCAGTCCTGGTTTAGTCCTTGTTTCAGTCCTGGTTTAGTCCTGTCTCAGTCCTGGTTTAGTCCTGTTTTAGTCCTTGTTTCAGTCCTGGTTTAGTCCTGTTTTAGTCCTGTTTTAGTCCTGGTTTAGACCTGGTTCAGTCCTGGTTCAGTCCTGGTTTAGTCCTGGTTTAGTCCTGGTGGTTTAGTCCTGGTTCAGTCCTGGTTTAGTCCTGGTTTAGTCCTGGTTTAGTCCTTGTTTCAGTCCTGGTTTAGTCCTCCTGGTTTAGTCCTGGTTTAGTCCTTGTTTTCAGTCCTGGTTTAGTGGTTTAGTCCTGGTTTAGTCCTGGTTTAGTCCTGGTTTAGTCCTGGTTTAGTCCTGGTTTAGTCCTGGTTTAGTCCTCAGTCCTGGGTTTAGTCCTGGTTTAGTCCTGGTTTAGTCCAGTCCTGGTTTTCAGTCCTGGTTTAGTCCTGGTTTAGTCCTGGTTTAGTCCTTGTTTCAGTCCTGGTTTAGTCCTGTCTCAGTCCTGGTTTAGTCCTGGTTTCAGTTCCTGGTTTAGTCCTGGTTTAGTCCTGGTCTAGTCCTGGTTTAGTCCTGGTTTAGACCTGGTTTAGTCCTTGTTTCAGTCCTGGTTTAGTCCTGGTTTAGTCCTGTTTCAGTCCTGGTTTAGTCCTGGTTTAGTCCTGGTTTAGTCCTGGTTTAGTCCTGTTCAGTCCTGGTTTAGTTTAGTCCTGGTTAGTCCTGGTTTAGTCCTGTTTTAGTCCTGGTTTAGTCCTTGTTTAGTCCTGGTTTAGTCCTGGTTTAGTCCTGGTTTAGTCCTGGTTTAGTCCTGGTTTAGTCCTTGTCTCAGTCCTGGTTTAGTCCTGGTTTAGTCCTGGTTTAGTCCTGGTTTAGTCCTGTCTCAGTCCTGGTTAGTCCTTTCAGTCCTGTTTTGTCCTGTTTCAGTCCTGGTTTAGTCCTGGTTTAGTCCTGGTTTAGTCCTGGTTCAGTCCTGGTTTAGTCCTGTCTCAGTCCTGGTTCTTGTGGTGCAGAAGTTGAAGCGGGCCATGCGGGTGTGTGGGCTCATCGTGGGCGTCTTCGTGCTCTGTTTCCTGCCCACGAGCGTGACCACGGCGGGCGTGTGGCTCGTCCAATCACAGCGTCCGGTCCCGTGCGGCGCCTTCTACACGCTCACGCAGCTCACGATCGTCTCGCTCGGACTCAACTTCCTCAACTCGGCCCTGGACCCGCTGCTCTACGTCTTCTCCAGCTCCACCTTCAGGAAAGCCCTGCTCCAGAGTCTGACCAGAACCAGAACCAGAACCAGACCCGGACCCGGACCCGGACCCGGATCTGAACCCGACCAGACCACAGAGACCACCGGGACCACAGCCTCCAGCACACAACAAGAACTACACAGCCTCAAGAACCTGGACTAGACCAGGACTGGACCAGGACTAGACCAGGACTAGACCTGGACTAGACCTGGACTAGACCAGGACTGGACCAGGACTAGACCTGGACTAGACCAGGACTAGACCAGGACTAGACCAGGACTAGACCTGGACTAGACCAGGACTGGACCAGGACTAGACCTGGACTAGACCAGGACTAGACCAGGACTAGACCAGGACTAGACCTGGACTAGACCAGGACTGGACCAGGACTAGACCAGGACTAGACCTGGACTAGACCAGGACTAGACCAGGACTAGACCAGGACTAGACCTGGACTAGACCTGGACTGGACCAGGACTAGACCAGGACTAGACCAGGACTAGACCAGGACTAGACCAGGACGAGACCAGGACTAAACCAGGACTAAACCAGGACTAAACCAGGACTAAAACAGAACTAGACCAGGACTAGACCAGGACTGAACCAGGACTAAAACAGAACTAGACTAGGACTAAACCTGGACTAGACCAGGACTAGACTAGGACTAAACCTGGACTAAAACAGAACTAGACTAGGACTAAACCTGGACTAGACCAGGACTAAACTGGACTAGACCAGGACTAAACTTACTGTTCACTTTTGGTGTTTTTATGAATATATTTTTGTTGTTGTTTTTTCTTATTAAAGTCGACGTCTCTGATTCTGTCAAACGCTTCTTGATTCATTCAGTTTTTATTTTCTCTGTCACAAAATAAAACCAAAACTCTCGAAATGTGACTAAACCAGGACTAAACCAGGACTAAACCAGGACTAAACCAGAACTAAACCAGGACTAAACCAGGACTAAACCAGGACTAAACCAGGACTAAACCAGACTAAACCAACTAAACCAACTAAACCAGAGGACTAAACCAGGACTAAACCAGGACTAAACCAGAACTAAACCAGAACTAAACCAGGTCTAAACCAGGACTAAACCAGGACTAAACCAGAACTAAACCAGGACTAAACCAGGTCTAAACCAGGACTAAACCAGGACTAAACCAGAACTAAACCAGATCTAAACCAGGTCTAAACCAGGACTAAACCAGGACTAAACCAGGACTAAACCAGGACTAAACCAGGTCTAAACCAGGACTAAACCAGGACTAAACCAGAACTAAACCAGGTCTAAACCAGGACTAAACCAGGACTAAACCAGGACTAAACCAGGACTAAACCAGGTCTAAACCAGGACTAAACCAGGACTAAACCAGGACTAAACCAGGACTAAACCAGAACTAAACCAGAACTAAACCAGGTCTAAACCAGGACTAAACCAGGTCTAAACCAGGACTAAACCAGAACTAAACCAGAACTAAACCAGGTCTAAACCAGGACTAAACCAGGACTAAACCAGGTCTAAACCAGGACTAAACCAGGACTAAACCAGGTCTAAACCAGGACTAAACCAGGACTAAACCAGGTCTAAACCAGGACTAAACCAGGTCTAAAAACCAGAACTAAACCAGGTCTAAACCAGGACTAAACCAGGTCTAAACCAGGTCTAAACCAGGACTAAACCAGGACTAAACCAGGTTCTAAACCAGGTCTAAACCAGGACTAAACCAGGTCTAAACCAGGACTAAACCAGGTCTAAACCAGAACTAAACCAGGTCTAAACCAGGACTAAACCAGGACTAAACCAGGTCTAAACCAGGACTAAACCAGGTCTAAACCAGGTCTAAACCAGGACTAAACCAGGTCTAAACCAGGTCTAAACCAGGTCTAAATCAGGACACATTTAGCATGAGAAAAAAATAAATAAAAACACTTTAAAAACATTAAAACATTAAAACTTTAAAACATTTAAACATGAGACAATTTTGTACAACAATCTGGTTCTTCAGAAATCAATCCACAAACTCTTTTTAAATTCTTTTTTTGATGTTTTATTTGATTATTATTTCGTTTTCCGTTGGTGTTGCTCAGAGGAGGGGGAGTTCTTCTGGAATGTTCTGCTCAGATCTTGGGGGGTTTGGGCTCTGGATGGATGAGGTCAGAAGGTGTTTTCCTCTGATCCTCCGTTGGGCGTCTGCTGCTGCTTTAGAGCTGGAGGTTCTTGTGAAGGTTCTTGTGGAGCACCTAGCGATGCTCCAGCACGGTTCTGTCCATGAGGGACAAGTGCGCTGTTTGCATCTCCACGTTTACACTGGAACATCTCAACTCCACAGATGCTCTCCTCTGGGTGAGAAAGTCCTCAGTTCCCGGGAGACGAGCCTCCAGAGACGTGCGCAGGTGAAGCTCCTCAGAGTACATGCTCCTGTACCAGTCCAGCCGGCCGAGGAGTTCCTGTTCATTGGAGCGAGTCCTGGACACCAGGTTCTCCAGCTCCCTGATCCTCTGTTCCTGCTGGGAGCGCTGTGCTTCCCTCGAGTTGTACTCAATCTGAAGGAGTTGGTTGATCTGCTGCAGGTTGGATTTCATCTTGTCCTTGGCTCTCTCCTCGACCAGCCTGCTCTCTCTCTCTGTGCCTCCTCCATTCGTCTTCTGAGATCCTGCACTTCCTCCTCCGTCCTCTGGCTCTTCTGGAGTGAGTGTTCCAGAGACGTCAGCTTCTCGTGCAGGTCACTGTTGTCCTTCTTCAGCTGTTGGTGCCGCTGAGTCTCTCTGTCCAGCTGCACCTCCAGATCCTTCATCTTCTCTCCTCTTCTGTCGTTGTGTTGGATCTTCTTCTTGGCCTTTTTCACTAAAGTGCGCAGCCTGCACACTTCTGTCTGAAGCTCTGAGGTTTTGCTCATCTCTTGTTCCAGACGAGCGTCCACAGCCGCCTTCTGCTTCTCCAGCTCTGACTCCTGCAGTCCTGACCTGGAGCTGCTCTTCACCTCCTGCTCCCCTAGAGCCTGCTGCTCCTGGGCAGTGGGTGAAACTCTTCTCTGCTCCTGTAAATGAGCTCTGACCTTCTCAGCCTCATGAGCGTCTCTTTCCAGAGTCTCCGTTTTGAAGGACTGCGGTTTTTCTTTCTTTAGTTGTACATTTTGGATCTGCAGTGTTTGCACAGCCTCCTTCAGATCTTTGATGGTGGCAGCAGAAGCAGCTGAAGTAGAAAGGGTCTCCTGGAGTCTCTGTGTTGCAGCGGCACATTCCTTTTCCTTCTCCTCAAAGCTGCTCTCCAGAGATTTACAGCGTCTTTCCATCTTCACACGCTGGTCTTCCATCTTTACCAGCATGTCTTTGAGTCTGTCCACTTTCCTGAGGACACGAGTCTTCTCATTCTCCAGGTCGGTGCATTGCTGGGTCTTTAACTCCAGAGAGCGTTCCTTCTCGGACAGCTCCTTCAGGGTTTGGGACAGGTCCTGCTGCAGCAGCCTCAGATTTCCATCTCTCTCCAGTTTTTTTTCTAAAGTGCAGACTTGGTCTTGGAGGTCTTGAACCTGACTCAGCAGCAGCTCCTTGTTCCTCTCCTCCACCAGCTGGACCTTCTGGTCACAGTCAGCGTGCAGCTTGGACATCATATCAGCGCAGTGTTGCTGCGTGTGGACCATGTTCTTCTGCTCAGCGTCTCTTTGTCTGTGGAGCTCCTCCAGCTGCTGCCGCAGTGACTGATTTTCCCTGTGGACCTGGGCCAGGAGCTCCTCTGTGGTCTCATGTTTATTGACCAACTCTTTCTGAGCGTGAAGTTCTCTGCTCAGCTGCTTGTTCTCCTCCTGAAGTTGTTTCTCTTTGAGGGTGCCAGTGCCCTGTAGATGTTCCACATATTCTGTCAGAGAGACGATCTGCTGCTGCAGTGTGGAGTTCTGCTGACGGAGCTTCATCATATTTTGTTTGTTCTTTGCCTCGATCTCTTGCTGTTTGCAGAGAAGAAGGTTCAGGTGGTTTTCCTGAAGAGCCCGTGCACTGCGAGTCTCATGGTGTTCCTCTTCTTGTTTCTTCTTGTCCATCAGGATTCTCAGCTTTTCTGAACTGACTTCCATCTTTTCTTTTTCTTGGATCAGGTCTTCTGTCCCTGCTGGTTTTGATGGGACATCAGTGAGGTCCTCACAGAGAGAGATGGAGCCTCTGTGAAGCTTTCACAGTCTTCAGGCTCCTCCTCACGCTCTGGTCCTTGTGCTGGATTTGGCTCAGGCTCTGAAGGATCTGGTTTGTCTTGTTCCTGCTCATAAACTTGCTCCATCATGAGAACCTCCTTGTTTGTAGATTCAGGGGTGTCTGTGGAGTCCCAGTCTGACAGTTCGTCTTCATCAGACTTTACCAGGTCTTTCCTCAGCTCTGTCTGTAGGTCAGAAGCTCCTTCCTCTTTGTTCAGAAGTGGTTTCTCTTTTGTTTTGGAGGCAACACTGTGGGAGGGTTCACTCTCCTCAGACTTCTTGTCCTCTTCTGAAGATTCACCGTAATCATCCAGCATCGTTTTGATCATGTACTTTTGGACTGAAGTCCAAACCCCAAGTTTGTTCCGAGAAGGTTCCTCTGATGTTCTGTGATTGGGGGCGGTGCTGAGGGAGTGTTCACTTTCTTCCTCCTCCTCCTCCTCTTCGTCTTGGATCCATGACATCCTGGCTGCTTTGTGGACAGACTCAGGATTGTTGGAGGTGCCAGTCTCCTGTTGTGGTCGATGTTGGAGGTCAGAAGGTCCATCAGCTGAGCGTGTGGCGTGTGTGATGAGGAGCTGAGCACAGGCCTGGTGTCGCTTTTCCTCGGCGTAGTCCTGGGCGGACCGTCCTTCGTAATCTCGTAGAGAAACATCTGCGCCGTGCGCTAAAAGCAGCTGCAGCAGGTGCTGTTGGCCGCTTCGAGCCGCTCTCATTAAAGGAGACACTCGACTGAGGTTTTCACAAGCGTTGGCGTCTGCTCCGTTCTCTAGAAGAAACTCCACCATCTCAGTTTGGTGGTGGCGGATCGCCTCACTCAGAGGGGTGTGGCCGAATATATTGGAGGCGTTTATGTGAGCGCCGTGCTCCAGGAGCAGTCCAGCTGTGGACACACTGGAGGTGCCCGCCGCCAAATGCAGCGCTGTGTCTCCGTTAGCGTCCCTGAGGGAGACGTGGGCCTGATTCTTCAGGAGGAGGTCCACACAGGTCTGATGTTCTCCCCCCGCCGCCTTCATTAAGGCCGACTGATTTGTATCGTCACAAAGGTTCAGATCGGCTTGTCTCTCCACGAGGAACCGCACCACCTCGTCGCGTCCACCGGCACACGCCACGTGCAGAGGACTTCTCCCTTTCTTGTCCTGCTTATTCACATCTTTTTTCTTTTTGGTCAAGAGTTTTTCTAATGTGACCAGATCTCCGTGTGCTGCCGCCTTGTGGACGTTCCCCAGGTCCCAGTTCATGAGGACGAGGCTCGCAGAGGCTCTGCTGCTCTTCTCTCCACTCACGCTCTCATCTTTCACCTTCAACTTGAAAATATTCCTCAGTGGCTTGAACATTGTGGCGGTTGTAGTTGATGTTGGAGAATAAAGTGTGAAGTTCACTCTGAGTTCTCTTCTCGTGTTTTGTGTCTCTACGTTCTGTGTTTGTATTTACGCTGCAGAACTCTGCCTTACACAAACCCACCGCTGCATCATAAAGACAAAGGAACATTCCGGTCGCCATAGCGACGGCGCCAGCCACAGCAGCTGGAGCTTTCAGATGATTCTAGAACTCGCTGATGACATCATAAAGGTAATGTTAGAGAAGGTTCTGCTGTTACCATGGCGACACAAAGCTCTACTCACCTGATTCTGGAAAAAAAAATCAAGGCAAAATGAAAATAAAAACACATGTTCATTTCCCTGTGGGCAGCGTTCGCTTCTGTTGTTGGATTAAAGGTGAATTCTTTCTGTTTGAGATGATTTGACTCGAGGGACGTGTTTAACAGCTCAGGTCAGTGAGTCAGGTCTTTACGTCACATCAGGTCAAGTCCAGTCACTGTTCTATGTTCTTACAATTCTTTTATATGAAGTTATTTTAGGGCGAGCAGATTTTCAGAATAAAACTCTGGTCCACACTCGGGTCCTCGACTCACGAGTCGACCAGAGTCAAATCTGAAACAAACACAGAAGCAACAAACACATGAAACTGTTGCTCCTCTGGTTTAGTCCTGGTTTAGTCCTGGTTTAGTCCTGGTTTAGACCTGGTTTAGTCCTGGTTTAGTCCTGGTTTAGACCTGGTTTAGACCTGGTTTAGACCTGGTTTAGACCTGACTTGATGCGGAAGCTCAGCTCTTTTAATTTATCATCTAATATTTTAAATAATTTTGATCATTGTTTTATTGAAAGTTTGCTGACCTTTTCTTTTATTTGTTGGTTTTATGGATTTTCTGTGAAAGACGAGAGTCTGAACCAGATTGTAAAAGTTTGCAGCAAAATCCTTGGTTTTCAGTTGGAGGATCTGGAGTCTGTGGAGACGTCAGGTGTTACAAAAGACTAAGGCCAAACTGAGCCAGACTGACCGTGTCCTGCACTCACAGTTCATGAAGATGTCCTCTGGGAGGCGCTATGTCCCCACAGCAAAACACTAACCACTACAACAAACCTCTTCTTCTTCTGCCAGAAGGATTTGAAATGGAAAGTGAATTAGTTCCTGTGTCCCTGATGCTCTGAGGTTCAAACGTCTGGTGTCTTTCTTTTTCTTTATTATTTATATTTATATATTGTGCGTGACCAGAGATGTGCCAACTGAACTGCCCTTTGGGATTAATAAAGTTATTGATTGATTGATTGATTGATTGATTAGACCTGTTTTAGTTTCCGGCAATGAGTGGAATTACAAAATAAAAGTAACTGTAATCCAATTACCACTCACTGAAACAGTAAGTGTAACTGAATACAGTTACTCATAATGAGTACTCTGATTACTCTGGTACATGTAATCTGTTACTCCCAAACACTGTTTATATGAGACAAACTCCAGTTTAGATCCTCATCGATTAAAATCCTAAAACTCATTTCGTCTTTGAATCTGTTTCCTTCTATTTCTAATCTTATGTCGTCTTTTTTCTTTTAAACAAAATAAAATTAGTTTTTTTTTTTTAACATTGACAATCAATCCGTTTAAATCAAACAGTATTTTACTTCTTTTTTTTTTTTTTTTAGCTCTTTGACCATTTTTATGTCTTTTCCCGAGTAAAATAATGTTGTATCATCAGCAAATACAATTTTCCCAAGCTCGGAAACTTTAACTCAAAAATTCATGTATAATATAAATATAATATAAAGTTTATGTCTTTACTGGTGTCAGGATCTACAGAAGCCGAGAGGGTCACAACAAACGCAAACGCCGCAACAAATACGACAACACAACAAAAAGCCACAACAAACCAAAAAAAGCCACAACGGAAGTGACCGCGGGACTCGATTTTCCGACGGACCGATCAAGCGTCAAGTGAAGAAGAAGAAGAACTACAACGTGAAACAAATAACGATAAAACAATAAATGACTTTTACTTACGTTTCCAACTTCTCCGTTCCTTTACTTTTCACGTTGTAGTTCTTCTTCTTCTTCACTTGTCGCTTGATCGGTCCAACGGTCACTTCTGTTGTGGCTTTTTTTGGTGTATAGTAGTTTTTTTTGGTTTGTTGTGGCTTTATTTTTTTTGGTTTGTTGTGGTTTTTTTGGTTTGTTGTGGTTTTTTTGTTTGTTGTGGCTTTTTGTTGTGTTGCATTTGTATTTGTTGCGGCGTTTGCGTTTGCTGTGACCCTCTCAGCTTCCGTACGGATCAGATTGGTCAAAAACAGAGACACCTGGGACATTTCTTGTATAAAACTGCGACAAATCAGTGTTTTTTTAATTTGTTTTATAAATCTTCTGGGACAGGACACAAGCTCAGAAGTGGGATTGTCCCGGGAAAACAGGAACGACCGGTCACACTAAGTCGGAATTTCTCTGCAGTATTTTTTATTTTATTTTTTTCAGTTTCTCTCCTCCTTTTATTGTTTCTTTAATACGTTCAGTTCCACAGATGTTCAGACTTTTACAGCTGCCGTGTTTGGTCCTCGAAGCTCATTTATGTTCCGTCGTATTAAAATTCAGAAACTTTTCACCTAAATAAAAACTAAATAAAAGATCTGGGATTTAAAACCACGAGCTGCAGGAGTGTGTGAACAGACGGACAAACTTCAGCCTTTTCATTTTCACTCCTGAGTCGATCCAAACAAGTCAAACCCTCCGATACTTTACGATATTTATTATATATATTACATTTATTCTATAGATATTCCCCGTGGGTGTTTTGGATGTTCACGTCTGAGCAGCTGGAGGGTTGGAGGTTTTTTATTTAAGATTTTGATTTAAGAAAACGCCAAGGCTGAAAACTGAATAATGCACGAAAGAGGCTCTTTAATTATTGATTCATCCTGGTAGAATTTGGAGTGAAATGTTCCAGATAAAACTTGAAATTCTACAGTTAGTTTTGGAGTTTTTCTCAGACTGAAACTTACTCCTGGAGTGAAGAGGAAGAGGAGAGAGTGAAGAGGAAGAGGAGAGAGTGAAGAGGAAGAGGAGAGAGTGAAGAGGAAGAGGAGAGTGTTTGGGGAGGAAGGGGAAGAGGAGAGATGGAGCTGCTTTGATAAAACATGGCTGCAGTTTATCTTTCTCCATCAGGACTCAGGATTAACAGTGGATTAAGACCCTCCCCTCTGACAGGATCAAGCGTTTACACCGACACACACTCCGGGGAAAGTGGAAAAGCTCTGGACTCTTCATCTTTTTACTCTTAATTATATAATTCAGTAACGACGTGTCCTTCACAGACCTCGGATGTTCTTCTGTCGCTCCGTCGAAGAAACAAACATTTAGTCCTCGTGTCGGCGTCGGATCGTCAGGACATTTCAGAAAACCGTGTTTTACTCAAACTGTCCTTCTGATCCCACACTCATACTTAGTGAACTTTCTGATACCGATACCGATACCGATACCTGACCTGCACCTGTCCAATGTTCTGTAGATACTTGAGGCAGATCATCAGTGCAGACGAGACACATGATGATGAATGATGATGATGATGATGAAGATGATGATGAAGATGATGATGAAGATGATGATGATGATGATGATGATGATGATGATGATGATGATGATGATGATGATGATGATGATGATGATGATGATGAGATGATGATGATGATGAAGATGATGATGATGATGATGATGATGATGATGATGATGATGATGATGATGATGATGAATGATGAATGATGATGATGATGATGATGATGATGATGATGATGATGATGATGATGATGATGATGATGATGATGAAGATGATGATGATGAGATGATGATGATGATGATGATGATGATGATGATGATGATGATGATGAATGATGATGATGATGATGATGATGATGATGATGATGATGATGAAGATGATGATGAAGATGATGATGATGAAGATGATGATGATGATGATGATGATGATGATGATGATGATGATGATGATGATGATGATGATGATGATGATGATGATGATGATGATGATGAATGATGATGATGATGATGATGATGAATGATGATGATGATGATGATGATGATGATGAAGATGATGATGATGATGATGAAGATGATGATGATGATGATGATGATGATGATGATGATGATGATGATGATGATGATGATGATGATGATGATGATGATGATGATGATGATGATGATGATGATGATGATGATGATGATGATGAAGATGATGATGAAGATGATGATGATGATGATGATGATGATGATGATGATGATGAAGATGATGATGATGATGATGATGATGATGATGAAGATGATGATGATGATGATGATGATGATGATGATGATGATGATGATGAATGATGATGATGATGATGATGATGATGAAGATGATGATGATGATGATGATGATGATGAAGATGATGATGATGAAGATGATGATGAGATGATGATGATATTTCTGTTTTTTTGTCATTAAAGTCGACGTCTCTGATTCTCACAAACACCTCATGATTTATTCTGTTTTTATTTTCTGACATTTTCATTACAAACTGAATTTAAATGAGTTTTTTGTTTCTTTATTTTTAAATGAGCCTGTTGTTGTCTAAAACGATGGACAATCTAATTAAAAATAATGTTATAATAAGGGGGTCACGTGACGCTAGTTTGTCTCCGGTAAAGTTCCTTTGAAAACACTTCTACAACTTTGCAGTCGCGCGGCTCTACACCTGTTTCCGTTGTTAAGCTGAACAATGGATTTGAGATCGAAAAATAAGCAAGTGAACTCCACATACGTGAGCGATGCACCGTCCGAAGACGACCTGCATCAAGACGCGAGCACGAGGCTTCTGAGCACGTGTCATTACCTGTGGACTTTGCACTTGTACCAGGAGATACGTGTTGGAAATCAGGCCCTGAGCGACAAACTACACATCAGGACGACAGAGATGAACGATTCCATATCAGGGCCGAGGCTGTGGTTGATGGTTTGATCACCCGCGTAAACGAGGCGGAGCAGCGGAGATGGACTCACAGGCCAAGTTCAGCAAAGACAACTTGTTTTTACTGGAGAAGGTCGAGTCACTTGAAAACCACAGCGCAACAACATACGCCTCCTAAATGTACGTGAAGGAAATGACCCGGTGGTGTTTTTTACTAACTGACACCAAACACTGGGGCGTGAGCAGTTCCCCGAACCGCTGATAATAGAGCGACTCACATCCGCGCCGAGACCCAGACCCGTGTTGATACGATGTTCAGCTGCTGAAGTATCAGGAAAGGGAGAAGATGCTCCGCGCCGCTGCCAAACTCTCCAGAGAAGATGATGGTCCCATAATGTAGGAGACCAGGCCACTGATGTTCTTCCTGATCTGAGCGGCGGCGGTGAAGCGCCGAAAGGAAGACGACCAAGTGAAAAAAGAGCTGCGATCCAGGAATATTCAATATTCTCTAATCCATCCTGCAACTCTGAAGATAAAACTTCCCGATGGGAAAAGAAAATTCTTCAAATCACCCAGAGGCAGCAGCGTTTCTGAAGGACGCAGACACCAGATAAAGTGTGGATCGATACAGAAGGTGAAGGAGGCGGCGATGCTTTGTGTTCAGTTTATAATCATGTGCTTCACATTGGACATTAAGGTAATTATCTTACCGATAATATTCAGGAGTATTTAGAGTGTTTTCTGATATGTTATATATGTTATATATGTTATATATGTTATATATGTTATATATGTTATATATGTTATATATGTTTTCCTAACGGAGAACCTCCCAGGGGCAGCAGATCTCAGGATCTTAACAGTTGTTCACAAACACAAGACCAGTTCCAGATGAAGGGAACCGTGCCACATGTTCACGTTCAGACGTTGGCACTGCAGGGTTTTGCTCTCACCCTTGTTTTTGTTTTGGGGATATTTTTGTTCTTTTTATTTTTATGGATGCTTCTCCCTCTACAAAACACTACTTTTCATTTGACAGACATTCCACTTATTGTGATATTCTAAGAGGTCATGAAGAAAATATGAAACGTAAAGTGTTTTATGGACAGGATGTTGAAATGTGTCAGTTTTAATGTTAATGTTTGAATGGTCCAATTAAAAGGAAAAGAGTTCTGGCTTATTTGAAGAAAATGAATGTAGATGTTGTTTTCATTCAAGAAACTCACCAGTAAAGAACAGAAGAAATTGAAAAGGGAGTGGATTGGCCTGGTGATGTCATCACCTTTTAACTCAAAGACCAGGGGAGTGGCCATTCCTGTGAAAAAAAATACACCTCTGGAAGTGATTGATACTTTCATTGATCCTCAGGACGATATGTTTTTGCAAACTGTAGAATTTTTTCAGAACAGTGGTCACTTCTAAATTTATATGCACCTAATTATGATGACGAAGTGTTTATGCGAGACAGGCTCCTTAAAGTCGCTGAAGGGAAGAACAGTTTATTAGTCGGGGACTTCAACTTTTGTTTAGATCATTGGACAAATCCTCTACTGTTAATCTCCAAATCAAAAGCCGCCAAAATGACTTTGATTTATATGAAAGATCTAAACTTCATAGATATTTGGCAGCAAATGCCTCAGACTGGAGACTGTTCATTTTCTTCAAGCCTTCATAACTCACACCAGAATTGATCTATTTTTATTGTCTTCCCAGCTGCTTCATACAGTATTGATACAGAATATTTACCCAGAACATTGTCTGACCAATCACCATTAACTTTGGTCCATTTTGTTTCCCTGTAGATGGCGTCTCAATCCTGCTGCTCCAGAGATCTGACTTCTGCTCCTTTATAAGAGCTCATATAAAGTTGTTTTGTGAAACGAACAGTGCTTCTTCTCCCACTTGTTTTATTTTCTGAGACGCATTGAAAGCTTCAATAAGGGAACAAATCATCTCTTATACTGAGGGTCTGAAAAAGAAATTCACAGCAGATATTGAAAAGACAGAGCGGGAAATTACAAACTTGGAAAAAGATTTCCAAAGAAGTGGCTCTAATGACACTTGTCAATCTTTAGTTCAGAAAAAGATTCAGTATAAAACATCGAACACATACAGGCCCAAAAGGATATTTTGAGATCAAAGCAAAAGTTTTATGAATTGGGAGAGAAAAAACACATCAAATGTTGTCATGGCAGCGAAAAGCAGAGGAAAGTCGTAGGAACATCAATGCTGTTCAAAATGAAGCAGGAATCATCTCTTATAACCCAACTGAGACAAACCATATGTTTAAAAAACTTTATTCAAATCTGTATCAATCAGAACTTCATATTGACAACTTCTTGTCCACAGTTAATTGAGCTGAGATTAGTGACGAGGACAGAGTCTGAATCTCCCTTTTACAAAAACAGAAATGACTAAAGCCTTGAGTTCACTTCAGTCAAACAAGGCACCAGGAGACGATGGTTCCACCTGAATTTGATAAAGAATTTAAGGACCTGCTTGTTCCATTGAGTTTGGATGTGACAAATTTAGTGTCAAAAACACATACACTCCTGTAGTCCTTTACAACAGCTACAATCACAGTAATACATAAGAAAAACAAAGACCCACTGAAATGTGCCTCTTTTAGGCCAATATCATCACTGAAGACAGACGACAAACTGATTTCAAACAGACTCAGTCAAGTACGACCAAAAATAATGAATCCAGACCAGTTTGGCTTTGTTCAGAAGCGAATATCCACAAATAATTTAAGCAGGTTTTTTAACATAATTCATCTGGTAAAAACCAGGTCTGATCCTACTGCAGCGGCGGCGCTGGACGCAGAGAAGCTTTGACAGGCTAGAATGGCCTGATTTATTCAACGTTTTGACAAAATTTGGATTTGGAAAACATTTTCCTGACTGGGTGAGAACTCTGTACTATAAACCAAAGGCGAGGACAACTGCTAACGGGCTGATGTCTGCGTCGTTCCCACTAAACAGGTCAAGTCGTCAGGGCTGATCCACTGTCTCCTGGGCTTTTTGTATTGGCTGTTGAGCCGTTGGCAGAGGCGATTAGACACGACCAAATATAAAAGGCTTTATGGTTGGTGACGCGGCTCATAAAATCAATCTATTGGCTGATGATGTAATCCTATATATATCAGATCCTTCTCCATCCCTTATTAGACTGTAAAACTTACTGAGTCCATACGGCTCTGTGTCTGGATATAAGATCAACTATGAGAAAAGCGACATTATTCCATTAACAAAATTCAATTCTTCTCAGTGTGGAGGCGTCTCATTCAAACGGACTCCAACAGGGATAACAGATCTTGGTTACATTTGGATGGCAAGTTAAAAAATCTGTTTAAGTTAAATTCTGCTGCGCTGGAGAAAAGGATTGAAGAAAACCTGCATAAATGGGCCAATCTTCCTCTCACTCTGACTGGGAGGATTAACTGCATTAAAATGAACATTTAGCCAAGGCTGCAGGATCTGTTTCAGTCACTTCCAGTAGCTCAACCACAAACATTCTTTAAAGCACTTGACAAAACTGTGAGGCGCTTCATTTGGAATGGGAAAGTGGCAAGAAGGTCTTTAGAAATATTGACATGGAACTATGAGTCAGGAGGACTTCAATTACCCAGTTTTAAAAAATACTACCTCACAGCCCAGATGTGATTTATCTTCTCTGTGTTTGACGGGAGGCGTCTCCATCCTGGGTTCATATTGCATTTCATTCTCTGAGAGAAGATGCTTTTCATGATTTTGTTTACAAATATAATTCCAAAGTGTCAAAAAAGACTGACAATCCTGTTCTCCTCCACCTTCTAAAGTTATGGAACGACACAAGACTGTTGGCCAAAATCACCACTGAGACAAAACAATCTGATCCCATTGACTGGAAACAACAAGATCTTGGAATTGTGGCACCAAAATGGTCTTCATATATTGGAGGACTGTTTTGAAAAAGGATTATTAATGTCCTTTGAAAAACTAAAAGAAAAATACATCTTACCAAATAATACATTCTTTTGTTACCTGCAACTACGATCGTTTTATTACTAGTAAACTGGGCCGTACTATATTATTGCCCAAACTTACAGCATTTGAAAGGTTGTTACACGATGTTGGACCTTATACATTTATTTCTAAGATGTAAACTTTGTTGATAAATGAATGTCCTAAACCAGCCTTGTATTGATCTGAGGAGGTGGGAGTCAGACTTAAACACCACAGTTGAAGATAAAATCTGGTCGAATTTATGTCGAGAGTTTATCTGCCACCACCAACGCTCCGATATAAACTTATACATTATCATTTCCTTCATCACTTATATCTAACCCCAGAAAAAAATCATAAGACAAAAAAAGATTTTTCTGATCAATGTTTCCGATGTTCTGTAGAACTGGGCTCATTTTTGCCTTGTACCTGAACATGTGTCAAAGGAAAAAGTTCTTGGTTTGACTTTTGCTGAGCCTTTTCCACAATCACAAAAACTTCAATACCTCTTGATCCTGAATTTTTCCTACTTGGACATTTTGAGAAAATTGAATCAATAAATAAATACAAAATAAAATTTTTTGAAATTTCATTGGCAGTGGCAAGAAAATGCACTGCAGTCACCTGGAAGTCTGACCCCCCATTACAAGACGGAAATGAACAACTGTGTGTTTGGAAAAGACACTTTTAGCCTCAGAAAAGCTGACAACACGTTTGTTAGAACATGTGTAATGTCCTGACGTGGATTATGTGAATGTCGCCTCCACTGACGTCTGTGTGTCTGTGTGTCTGTGTGTCTGTGTGTCTGTGTGTCTGTGTGTCTGTGTCTGTCTGTGTCTGTGTGTCTGTGTGTCTGTGTGTCTGTGTGTCTGTGTGTGTGTCTGTGTGTCTATGTGTCTGTGTGTCTGTGTGTCTGTGTGTCTGTGTGTCTGTGTGTCTGTGTCTGTGTGTCTGTGTGTCTGTGTGTCTGTGTGTCTGTGTGTCTGTGTGTCTGTGTGTCTGTGTGTCTGTGTGTCTGTGTGTCTGTGTGAACTGTTGAAACGTGTGACTGTGTGAAGCATCTTCCCTTTTTTTTTTTTCTGTGGGGGAGCGGGGAGGGTGTGGGGTTTTTGTCGTTCAACTATGTGTTTTGTTGTGTATAACTCAAACAAAATGCAAAAATAAAATATTGCAAAAAAAAATAATGTTATAATAAATAAACCGAGTCATTTACATTTATGAACTAAACTTAAAATAGTCCAAAATAAAACAGCGTGTGTAAAAAAGTAAAAAAAAATAATAAAACAGATTAAACTGCGCGTGTAATTCTTAGTTTTGCCACAAGATGGAGCCCTGGTCCCGGGCTGAGTTCTGTGGTTTTGTTTTTTTCTAGAAGGAATTTTACAGTTTAGAATTTTTAAAGTTTAAACACAAAACCACAAACTGATGAAAAACAAACAGAGAAACATCGAGTTTAAATGTTGAATTTCAGGCTCCTGTGAAAATAAACATGATCATTATGTGAGTCCACGTGGTTCTGGTTCAGTCCCGGTTCTGGTTTTGTTTAGTTTAGTTTGGGTTTTGGGTTTTGGGTTTTGGGTTTTGGGTTCGCTCTGTCGCTGCGGGTCTGACGCGGTTCTGACGCGGTTCTGACGCGGGGCCGAAGCAGGTCAGGATTAACGGGATTATCTGAAGTCTCCTCGTGGCTCCGGGGCACCTGGTCTGGGCCAGAGTCCGGCCTGGAGGTTCGGACGCGGTTCTGACGCGGTTCTGAAGCGTCTGGAGCGGTGAATGAAAGGTCCAGGCGCGGTTCTGATGCGTTTCTGGATCGTTTCTGCAGCGGACTGAAGCGACACTGTCCTGGAGCTGCGCAGGTGAAACGCGACGCGACGCTTCAGTGGCGCTAAACCAGGACTAAACCAGAACTAAACCAGGACTAAACCAGAACTAAACCAGGACTAAACCAGGACTAAACCAGGACTAAACCAGGACTAAACCAGAACTAAACCAGGACTAAACCAGGACTAAACCAGGACTAAACCAGAACTAAACCAGGACTAAACCAGGACTAAACCAGGACTAAACCAGAACTAAACCAGGAACTAAACCAGAACTAAACCAGGACTAAACCAGGACTAAACCAGGACTAAACCAGAACTAAACCAGACTAAACCAGACTAAACCAGAACTAAACAGGACTAAACCAGACTAAACCAGAACTAAACCAGGACTAAACTAAACCAGAACTAAACCAGGACTAAACCAGGACTAAACCAGAACTAAACCAGAACTAAACCAGGACTAAACCAGGAACTAAACCAGAACTAAACCAGAACTAAACCAGGACTAAACCAGAACTAAACCAGGACTAAACCAGGACTAAACCAGGACTAAACCAGAACTAAACCAGAACTAAACCAGACTAAACCAGAACTAAACTACTAAACCAGGACTAAACCAGAACTAACCAGGAACTAAACCAGGACTAAACCAGACTAAACCAGAACTAAACCAGAACTAAACCAGGACTAAACCAGAACTAAAACCAGGACTAAACCAGGACTAAACCAGAACTAAACCAGGACTAACCAGAACTAAACCAGAACTAAACCAGGACTAAACCAGAACTAAACCAGACTAAACCAGGATTATAACAGGACTAAACCAGGACTAAACCAGAACTAAACCAGGACTAAACCAGGACTATAACAGGACTAAACCAGGACTAAACCAGGACTATAACAGGACTAAACCAGGATTATAACAGGACTAAACCAGGACTAAACCAGGATTATAACAGGACTAAACCAGAACTAAACCAGGACTAAAACAGGACTAAACCAGGACTAAACCAGGACTACTAACCAGGACTAAAAAGGACTAAACCAGGATTACTAACCAGGACTAAACCAGGACTAAACCAGGACTAAACCAGAACTAAACCAGAACTAAACCAGGACTAAACCAGAACTAAACCAGGACTAAACCAGGACTAAACCAGGACTAACAACTAAACCAGGACTAAACCAGAACTAAACCAGACTAAACCAGGACTAAACAGGACTAAACCAGGACTAAACCAGGACTAAACCAGAACTAAACCAGGACTAAACCAGACTAAACCAGGACTAAACCCGGACTAAACAAAGTTTGTTAATTTTTTGTATTTTTATCTTTTGTTCTTTTGTTTTTAAAGACTTTGTCCCTGATTTTTCTCGTGGTTCTGACGCGTTTCAGACGCGGCTCTGAAGCGCCAGGTGCGGTGACTTCGCCTGACCCGCGCCGTTCCGGACCGTGCCCTCCCGTGCCCTCCCCGTGCCCCCCTCCCCGTGCCCCCGCCTCTCCCCGGAGTGTCCTCTTCCCTCATTGGATCAGATTTGTTTTGGTTTTGTTTTTTTTCCTCTCCTCGGCCGCTGATTGGTCGCGTTTTAGGTCCGGTTTCCACGCGTGTCGTCCGCGATGCCACTGCTGCCTCGCGACGCGGACCGCTTCGATGGACTGTCCCTGCTCTACTGGTGAGTCCGACCCGAGCCGACCCGAGCCGACCCGAGCCGAACCGACCCGAGCCGCCGACCGACCCGACCCGACCCGAGCCGACCCGACCCGAGCCGAACCGAACCGAACCGGGACAAACACGGGGAGAGACCGGGATTAAGAGAGGATTAAAGCAGAGTCTTAAACCAGGACTAAACCAGGACTAAACCAAGTCTAGACCAGGACTAAAGCAAGTCTAAACCAGGACTAGACCAGGACTAGACCAGGTCTAGACCAGGACTAGACCAGGTCTGTACATGTCAGGTTCAGTTTTCTGTGTTTGTTCTGGTTTTATTAAAGATACACTGTGTAACTTTTCGGCTGGAGGCTCCGTCAAACACTTTTCTCTGTGAAGATGTTGTTGTTTTGTCTGGAATATTTCACAGTATGACTTTAAATCTTTCTGTATCCATGGAGACCAAACCAGACTAGTTCCCGGTCAGCTCTGTGGAGAGGCGACCGCGCTCACAGTCACATGTCGTTTTTATCTGTAAAATCACCTGTAACTGTTTAAAGTCGCACTGTGGAACATTCCAGGCAGAGCAAGGACGTATCCATGGAAACGAACAGGTGACTGAGCCTCAAGTAAAAAGTCACACAGCACAGCTTTAACGCTGAAAGGTCATACAGAGGTTTAAGGTGGACTGTTTAAGGTGGACTGTGTGTGTTTAAGGTGGACTGTTTAAGGTGGACTGTGTGTGTTTAAGGTGGACTGTGTGTGTTTAAGGTGGACTGTTTAAGGTGGACTGTGTGTGTTTAAGGTGGACTGTGTGTGTTTAAGGTGGACTGTTTAAGGTGGACTGTGTGTGTTTAAGGTGGACTGTTTAAGGTGGACTGTGTGTGTTTTAAGGTGGACTGTTTAAGGTGGACTGTGTGTGTTTAAGGTGGACTGTGTGTGTTTAAGGTGGACTGTGTGTGTTTAAGGTGGACTGTTTAAGGTGGACTGTGTGTGGTTTAAGGTGGACTGTGTGTGTTTAAGGTGGACTGTGTGTGTTTAAGGTGGACTGTGGTCTGAGGCGGTGCAGCTGTGAGTCCAGATGTCGAGACTCTGCACATCTGGGTCAGAATTATCAAAGAAATTTGGCACAGTTCAGATCACACATGAAAACAAGGACCAAAACTGGACCAAAAACTGGACTAGTCCTGGTTCAGTCCTGGTTCAGTCCTGGTTCAGTCCTGGTTCAGTCCTGGTTCAGTCCTGGTTTAGTCCTGGTTCAGATGGGGGTATTATTTTGGGATAAACCTCGTGTTTAGAGGCTTTGATTGATCCAGGTCTGGTCTTCTCAGTCCGGTTACGATCCAGGTCTGAGCTGGATCCTGGTCCGGTCTCTGAGGTGTGGGCGGAGCTAAAGGTGAAGCGCCCAAACGAACCAAAACAAACGTGTTTGGTGTCAGTTCTGCTGTGGTGACACTTCAAAAAAATCAGATTCAAATATTCAGTTCAATCAGTTCAAGTTCAGTTCATTTTTATTCCAGACTCATGGACATTTTCAAAACAGACGAGGACAAAACAAACAAAACAACAAACATTTATGTTTTTAAAAACGGTCACACCAGAGCCTCCACAGAGTCTCAGATTTGTGAGTGACTTTATTATTTCATCGTCTGATTTGTTCCGTCTGCAGATAAAACTGAACATTATAATTATTCTAAGTGCAGCTGCAGAGTTTTCACTTGTGCCGTAACAAACATCTCAGTCTGAGCAAACCACTGCCTTTCCATGTCATTCCAGCCTCCAAGCCTCCACTGTGCCTCACTGTGAGGCCTCCGCCTCCAGCCTCCAGCCTCCGCTCCACCTCCAGCCTCCGCTCCACCTCCACCTCCGCCTCCGCCTCCACCCGCCTCCGCTCCACCTCCACTCTGCCTCCGCCTCCGCCTCTCGCCTCCGCCTCCGCTCCACCTCCACTCCGCCTCCGCCTCCGCTCAGCCTCCGCCTCCGCTCTGCCTCCGCCTCCGCTCCGCCTCCGCCTCCGCCTCCGCCTCTCGCCTCCGCCTCCACCTCCGCTCCACCTCCAGCCTCCGCCTCCGCCTCCGCCTCCGCCTCCGCTCCACTCCGCCTCCGCTCTGCCTCCACCTCCACTCTGCCTCCGCCTCCGCTCCGCCTCCGCCTCCGCTCGGCTCCGCCTCCACTCAGCCTCCGCTCGTTTCTCTCTGAGGAGGATTAAACCTGGATCTGACACATGACACAGAACCAGTTTATTTAAGACCACAGACGTCCTGAGCCAAGGGTAGATCAAGAAGAGCTTCAGACACACACACACACACAGACACACACACACACACACACAGACACACACACAGACACACACACAGACACACACACACACACACACACACACACAGACACACACACACACACACACACACACACAGACACACACACACACACACACACACACACACACACACACACACACACAGACACACACACACACACACACACACACACACACACACACACACACAGACACACACACACACACACACACACACACAGACACACACACACACACACACACACACACACACACACACACACACACACACAGACACACACACACACACACAGACACACACACACACACACACACACACACACACACACACACACAGCACACACACACACACACACACACACACACACACACACACAGACACACACACACACACACACACACAGACACACACACACACACACACACACACACACACACACACACAGACACACACACACACACACACACACACACACAGACACACACACACACACACACACACACACACACACACACACACACACACACACACACACACACACACACACACACACACACACACACACACACACACTCACACACACACGTGGAGTCTGATTCTGTCTGTGAGTCGTCCTCTGTGAAGGTGCAGCCGCTCTGAGGATTAACACAGATTAAACACCAGAACTAAACCAGAACTAAACCAGAACTAAACCAGGACTAAACCAGGACTAAACCAGAACTAAACCAGAACTAAACCAGGACTAAACCAGAACTAAACCAGAACTAAACCAGGACTAAACCAGGACTAAACCAGAACTAAACCAGGACTAAACCAGGACTAAACAGAACTAAACCAGGACTAAACCAGGACTAAACCAGAACTAAACAGACTAAACCAGGACTAAACCAGAACTAAACCAGGACTAAACCAGGACTAAACCAGAACTAAACCAGGACTAAACCAGGACTAAACCAGAACTAAACCAGGACTAAACCAGGACTAAACCAGAACTAAACCAGAACTAAACCAGGACTAAACCAGGACTAAACCAGGAACTAAACCAGGACTAAACCAGGACTAAACCAGAACTAAACCAGAACTAAACCAGGACTAAACCAGAACTAAACCAGGACTTAAACCAGGACTAAACCAGAACTAAACCAGGACTAAACCAGGACTAAACCAGAACTAAACCAGAACTAAACCAGGACTAAACCAGAACTAAAAAAGGACTAAACCAGGACTAAACCAGAACTAAACCAAGACTAAACCAGGACTAAACCAGGACTAAACCAGAACTAAACCAGGACTAAACCAGACTAAACCAGACTAAACCAGAACTAAACCAGGACTAAACCAGGACTAAACCAGAACTAAACCAGAACTAAACCAGAACTAAACCAGGAGGTGTGTGCCTATGTGTGTGTGTGTGTGTGTGTGTGTGTGTGTGTGTGTGTGTCTGTGTGTGTGTGTGTGTTTCTTCTTCAGTTTGAGGATTAAACGTGTGAAATGTGACTCTCACTTTTTCAATTCAGTTTGTGAAAAAAAAGTTAAAACTAAAAATAGAAAAGTCCAGGAAGTCGTGAAGCCGAATCCCTCTGCCCGTCGACAACAAACCACAACTTTTCTGACACTTTATTCAGGAAAATGTCAGATGGCGATGTTTTTGACTCTTGTTAAAGCCACAGTGTGTAACTTTTTACCCTAAAATAGACAAAAACATGTTTGTTTCATATTGGTGAAAAACACAGAAATATCCTCAGTGACTGTCAGGGGGCTCGCATCTCCACAAACCTGACTCTTGTTTGACTTATCTCCATGGAAATGTTGTTCCTTGACTATAAAGTTCCACAGTGTGACATAAATCTGTTCAGGTTGAATGTTCCAAAGTGTGGCTTTAGTTTTCTGTTCATCGAGCTGATGAAACCTCAAGATCTTTCAACTCAATTCAAGTTTATTTCTATAAAACATTAAAAACAACTTCAGCTGAACAAAGAGTTTCACACAAGTCGACAAAAACAGAAGAAACATTTACACATTTACAGAAAACATGTGAAATAAAAACACCACGATCAGCGTGAACAGCTCGAACTGAACACAGGCAGAAGAGGTGAAGACCTGACGAAGTTCTCAACATGAACCCAACATGTGTCCTGATGTTTTCAGTTTGTGTCTTTGGCTCATGGGACAAAAATCATTTTCTCGTTCACGTTTCCTTCCTGACTCGGGGCCAAGCTCCTCCCACCTGAGTGACGTCTGGAACCTGCACCACGTGGAGCGTTTGGACCAATCAGAGCCAGAGCTGCTGGAGCGGAGCGAGAACGACTCAGTGACGAGGCTCAGTCGGACAAAGATCAGTTTTAGAACAGATTTAAATAAAAAAAGTCCAACTGGAAAGTCACATTTTAAACACAAAAGTTATAAAACTGATTTTTCGCAGAATTCAGTGAGTCATGTTTCAGTGGAAGATCAAAGTTAAAGTTAAAGTGGTGTCTGTTTCTTCCTGTGGTTTCATTTTGGTGTCACTGATGGTAATAAAAGGTTTGTGTGTTTGAGGATGATGATGGGGCCTCACGGCGTCTCTCGGACCGTCCACAGACTCCAGTTCAGCGACTGCAGGAAAGGACTCGGTCAGAACACGTTTCACTTTATATTTATTTATTTCTACAACAATATTTATCATGTGTAGTTTTATATTTTTATGTTTAAAGTGCCCGTATGACACAAACACAAAAACACAAACCTGCAGATTTAGGCTCAGTTCTTTTCTCTGCAGATTCACCTTTTCCACATCGTCTCAAGTGTCTCGCTGGTTTGTGGAACTTCTGGTGTTCTGACCTCAGGCCTTAGATTGTCATTTGTTTCGTGTTTTCTAAATGATTGTGCTGACTCACCTGGATTCCTGCTGTGGGAGCCCTGGTTTGTGATTGGTGGAGCAGGTCGACGCCCACCTCACCTGCAGACTCCGCCCCCTGTTTAAGAAGACGACCTGCACCTGATCGAGGCTGTGGACTTGGTGGCCACTCTGACAGTTTGTGTTTGTGTTTAGTTTAGTTTAGTTAGTTTAGTTAGTTTAGTTTAGTTTAGTTTAGTTTAGTTTAGTTTAGTTTAGTTAGTTTAGTTTAGTTTAGTTTAGTTTAGTTTAGTTTAGTTTAGTTTAGTTAGTTTAGTTTAGTTTAGTTTAGTTTAGTTTAGTTTAGTTTAGTTTAGTTTAGTTTAGTTTAGTTTAGTTTAGTTTAGTTTAGTTTAGTTAGTTTAGTTAGTTAGTTTAGTTTAGTTAGTTTAGTTTAGTTAGTTTAGTTAGTTTAGTTAGTTTAGTTTAGTTAGTTTAGTTAGTTTAGTTTAGTTTAGTTTAGTTTAGTTTAGTTTAGTTTAGTTTAGTTTAGTTTAGTTTAGTTTAGTTTAGTTTAGTTTAGTTTAGTTTAGTTTAGTTTAGTTTAGTTAGTTTAGTTTAGTTTAGTTTAGTTTAGTTAGTTTAGTTTAGTTTAGTTTAGTTTAGTTTAGTTTAGTTTAGTTTAGTTTAGTTAGTTTAGTTTAGTTTAGTTTAGTTTTAGTTTAGTTTAGTTTAGTTTAGTTTAGTTTAGTTTAGTTTAGTTTAGTTAGTTTAGTTTAGTTTAGTTTAGTTTAGTTTAGTTTAGTTTAGTTTAGTTTAGTTTAGTTTAGTTTAGTTTAGTTAGTTTAGTTAGTAGTTTAGTTTAGTTTAGTTTAGTTTAGTTTAGTTTAGTTTAGTTTAGTTAGTTTAGTTAGTTTAGTTTAGTTTAGTTAGTTTAGTTAGTTTAGTTTAGTTAGTTTAGTTTAGTTTAGTTAGTTTAGTTTAGTTTAGTTTAGTTAGTTTAGTTTAGTTTAATTAGTTTAGTTTAGTCTAGTTAGTTTAGTTTAGTTTAGTTTAGTTTAATTAGTTTAGTTTAGTTTAGTCTAGTTTACTTCTCTTTTGTGCCTTTTTTGATTTTTTCACTTGATTCTGTTTGTGGTTTTTGTGGTTTAATTTGGGGAACTTGTGTTTTAGTTTCGTGTTTGTCTCTTTGTTTTGTGTAAACCTGCGTGACCCTTTTGTGGCACAAAACTCAGTTTATTCTTAGTTTAGGTTATTTTCTGTATATTTTAGTCTGTTTTGTTCATTTCCCTTTACATTCCTGTTAATTAAACATTATTTAATATATTATTTTTGTTACTTCCCTGTCCCCACTGGAGCTGGGTCGTTACACTGGTTAATGGGTTTTCTGTGTAAATGAAGTTCCAGAAGTTGCACAAACCTACAGCGGGACACTTGAGACGCTGTGGAAAAGCTCTTGTCTGCAGAGAAAAGATCTCTGCCTAGCAACAGGTTTGATTGACAGCGTTGCTCAGTGCAGGTGGAGAAAAGCCTCGCTCCTGATTGGCTCTTCGGTTTTGCGCTCAGATTACCAAATTGTTACGGTTCCTAGATGCATTCGGCCTCGATGAGCTTCATTTGACTGCGGGAGGGCATCTGACACAAACGGGAGCGAGACAGTAAAGACAAACATGATCATGAGACTTTTGGTTTCCAGGAGTGAAGATCATCGGAGGATTCAGGGAGCAGACGGGAGAAGACTTCGGAATCTACGTCAAGAGAGTCGTGTCCGGAGGACTGGCCTTTGTGGACGGTACTGAACCAGGACTAAACCAGGACTAAACCAGGACTAAACCAGGACTAAACCAGGACTAAACCAGGACTAAACCAGGACTAAACCAGGACTAAACCAGGAACCAGGACTAAACCAGGAACCAGGACTAAACCAGGACTAAACCAGGACTAAACCAGGACTAAACCAGGACTAAACCAGGACTAAACCAGGACTAAACCAGGACTAAACCAGGACTAAACCAGGACTAAACCAGGACTAAACCAGGACTAAACCAGGACTAAACCAGGACTGAACCAGGACTAAACCAGGTCTAAACCAGGTCTAAACCAGGACTGAACCAGGACTAAACCAGGACTGAACCAGGACTGAACCAGATCTAAACCAGGTCTGTGTTTCAGGTCGGTTGAGGTCTGGAGATTTGATTCTGGACGTGAACAACATCAGTTTGATCGGAGCCACAAACGAGAGGTGAGACGATCGAGAAAAGTGACGTTTTTATTTTATATTCTATATTTATATATATTCTTATATATATATTTTATTTAAATTTTTTAATTTCCAGAGCGGTGGAGATCCTGAGGAATGCGTCTTTGTCCAATCACATGACTCTGCTGATCTCCAGAGACGACCAGGCCAGGTACAAACAGGTGAACTCTACAAAACCAGGACGGTCCAGACAGATCCAGGTGTGGCTCCTCTGTGATGAGCCACACCTGTGAGTCACTCCTCTGTGATGAGCCACACCTGTGAGTCACTCCTCTGTGATGAGCCACACCTGTGAGTCACTCCTCTGTGAGGAGCCACACCCCATAAAGAGTTTTTAAGACAACTGAAGTGTTTTGAGCAGAGAAAAGGTTTATGATCTAAAAATAATAAATAATAATAAATAATAATATATAAAAATCACAACAAAATCGGACATTTTTGAAAGTTGTCGGCGGGTGTGTGGGGCAGGTGTCGGCGGGTGTCGGCGGGTGTCGGGTGTGGGGCGGGTGTGGGCGGGTGTCGGCGGGTGTGGCGGGTGTCGCGGGTGTCGGCGGTGTGGGGGGGGTGTGGTGGGGGTGTCGGCGGGTGTGGGGCAGGTGTTGGCAGGTGTTGGCGGGTGTGGGGGGGGTGTGGTGGGGGTGTCGGCGGGTGTGGGCAGGTGTTGGCAGGTGTTGGCGGGTGTGGGGGGGGTGTGGGCGGGTGTTGGCGGGTGTCGGCGGGTGTTGGCGGGTGTGGGGGGGTGTGGTGGGGGTGTCGGCGGGTGTGTGGCAGGTGTGGGGGGTGTGCGGGGGGGTGTGGGGCGGGTGTTGGCGGGTGTCGGCGGGTGTGGGGGGGGTGTGGGGCGGGTGTTGGCGGGTGTGGGGGGGTGTTGGCGGTGTGGGGGGGTGTGGGGCGGGTGTTGGCGGGTGTGGGGGGGGTGTGGGGCGGGTGTTGGCGGGTGTGGGGCGGGTGTCGGCGGTGTCGGCGGGTGTCGGCGGGTGTTCTGTGTTTTGCTGTGTCATGGTAGCTCAGGTTGTTGTTTTGCTGAGTCGCTGTGGCTCAGACCTCAATCTGTCACCGAGACTTTGACTCGACTCAGACTGACGTTTGTCCAAGAGGTTTAAGATCAAACTGGACCAGGACTGAACCAGGACTGAACCAGGACTGAACCAGGACTAAACCAGGACTAAACCAGGACTGAACCAGGACTGAGGCCAGGACTAAACCAGGACTAAACCAGGGACTAAACCAGGACTGAACCAGGACTAAACCAGGACTAAACCAGGACTGAACCAGGTCTAAACCAGGACTGAACCAGGACTGAACCAGGAACAGGACTAAACCAGGACTAAACCAGGACTAAACCAGGACTGAACCAGGACTAAACCAGGTCTAAACCAGGACTAAACCAGGACTAAACAGGACCAGGCTAAACCAGGACTAAACCAGGACTAAACCAGGACTGAACCAAACAGGAAACCAGGACTAAACCAGGTCTACTAACCAGGACTAAACCAGGACTAAACCAGGTCTAAACCAGGACTAAACCAGGAGGACTAAACCAGGACTAAACCAGGACTGAACCAGGACTAAACCAGGACTGACTAAACCAGGACTAAACCAGGACTAAACCAGGACTAAACCAGGAACCAGGACTGAACCAGGACTAAACCAGGACTAAACCAGGACTAAACCAGGACTAAACCAGGACTAAACCAGGACTACTGAACCAGGACTGAACCAGGACTAAACCAGGACTAAACCAGGACTAAACCAGGACTAAACCAGGACTGAACCAGGACTAAACCAGGACTAAACCAGGACTAAACCAGGACTAAACCAGGACTAAACCAGGACTGAACCAGGACTAAACCAGGACTAAACCAGGACTAAACCAGGACTAAACCAGGACTAAACCAGGACTAAACCAGGACTAAACAGGACTAAACCAGGACTGAACCAGGACTAACCAGGACTAAACCAGGACTAAACCAGGACTAAACCAGGACTGAACCAGGACTAAACCAGGACTAAACCAGGACTAAACCAGGACTAAACCAGGACTAAACCAGGACTAAACCAGGACTGAACCAGGACTGAACCAGGACTAAACCAGGACTAAACCAGGACTAAAACCAGGACTAAACCAGGACTAAACCAGGTCTAAACCAGGACTAAACCAGGACTGAACCAGGACTAAACCAGGACTGAACCAGGACTGAACCAGGACTGAACCAGGACAAACCAGGACTGAAACCAGGACTGACTAAACCAGGACTAAACCAGGACTAAAAAACCAGGACTAAACCAGGACTAAACCAGGACTAAAACCAGGAACCAGGACTGAACCAGGACTGAACCAGGACTAACCAGGACTAAACCAGGACTAAACCAGGACTGAACCAGACTGAACCAGGACTAAACCAGGACTAAACCAGGACTAAACCAGGACTGAAACCAGGACTAAACCAGGACTAAACCAGGACTAAACCAGGACTAAACCAGGACTAACCAGGACTGAACCAGGACTAACCAGGACTAAACCAGGACTAAAACCAGGACTGAAACCAGGACTAAACCAGGACTAAACCAGGACTAAACCAGGACTAAACCAGGACTCTAAACCAGGACTGAACCAGGGACTAAACCAGGAACCAGGACTAAACCAGGACTAAACCAGGACTAAACCAGGACTGACTAAACCAGGACTAACCAGGCTGAACCAGGACTGAACCAGGACTGAACCAGGACTAAACCAGGAACCAGGACTAAACCAGGACAAACCAGGACTAAACCAGGACTGAACCAGACTGACCAGGACTGAACCAGGACTAAACCAGGACTAAACCAGGACTAAACCAGGACTGAAACCAGGACTAAACCAGGACTAAACCAGGACTAAACCTAGGACTAAACCAGGACTAAACCAGGACAGGACTGAACCAGGACTGAACCAGGACTAAACCAGGACTGAACCAGGACTAAAACCAGGACTGAACCAGGACTAAACCAGGACTAAACCAGGACTAAACCAGGACTAAACCAGGTCTAAACCAGGACTAAACCAGGACTAAACCAGGGACTAAACCAGGACTGACTAAACCAGGACTAAACCAGGACTGAACCAGGACTAAACCAGGACTGAAACCAGGACTAAACCAGGACTAAACCAGGTCTCTAAACCAGGACTGAACCAGGACTAAACCAGGACTGAACCAGGAACCAGGACTAAACCAGGACTAAACCAGGACTAAACCAGGACTAAACCAGGAGGAAAACCAGGACTAAACCAGGACTAAACCAGGGTCTAAACCAGGACTAAACCAGGACTGAACCAGGACTGAACCAGGACTGAACCAGGACTAAACCAGGACTAAACCAGGACTAAACCAGGGTCTAAACCAGGACTAAACCAGGACTGAACTAAACCAGGACTGAACCAGGACTAAACCAGGACTAAACCAGACTAAACCAGGGACTGAACCAGGACTAAACCAGGACTAAACCAGGACTAAACCAGGACTGAACCAGGACTAAACCAGGACTACTGAACCAGGACTAAACCAGGACTAAACCAGGACTGAACCAGGACTAAACCAGGACTAAACCAGGACTAAACCAGGACTGAACCAGGACTGAACCAGACTGAACCAGGACTAAACCAGGACTAAACCAGGACTAAACCAGGACTAAACCAGGACTAAACCAGGACTGAAACCAGGACTGAACCAGGACTGAACCAGGACTGAACCATGAACCAGGACTAAACCAGGTCTAAACCAGGACTAAACCAGGACTAAACCAGGTCTAAACCAGGACTAAACCAGGACTAAAACCAGGACTGAACCAGGACTAAACCAGGACTAAACCAGGACTAAACCAGGACTAAACCAGACTGAACCAGGACTGAACCAGGACTAAACCAGGTAAAACCACTAAAACCAGGACTAAACCAGGTCTAAAAACCAGGACTGAACCAGGACTAAACCAGGACTAAACCAGGACTAAAACCAGGACTAAACCAGGACTAAACCAGGACTGAACCAGGACTGAACCAGGACTAAACCAGGACTAAACCAGGACTAAACCAGGACTAAACCAGGACTAAACCAGGACTAGTTCTCTACAAACATGTTCTGAAATGTCCCAGTGTGTGTGTGTTCTGTTGTAAATTCTGTTGTGTTTGTGTTGTTGTGTTGTTGTGTTGTTGTGTTTGTGTGTTGTTGTGTTGTTGTGTTTGTGTGTGTTTGTGTTGTTGTGTTGTGTGTTGTTGTGTGTTGTGTGTGTTGTTGTGTTTGTGTGTTGTTGTGTGTGTTGTGTTGTTGTGTGTTGTTGTGTTGTTGTGTGTTGTTGTGTTGTGTTGTGTTGTTGTGTTGTTGTGTTGTGTGTTGTGTGTGTTGTTGTGTGTTGTTGTGTTGTTGTGTTGTTGTGTTGTTGTGTTGTTGTGTTGTTCTGTTTGTGTGTTGTGTTTGTGTGTTGTGTGTTGTTGTTGTTGTTGTGTTGTTGTGTTGTTTGTGTTGTGTTGTGTTTGTGTTGTGTGTTGTGTGTTGTGTGTTTGTGTGTTGTTGTGTGTTGTTGTTGTGTTGTTGTGTTGTTGTGTGTTTGTGTTGTTGTTGTGTTTGTTTGTTGTGTTGTTGTGTGTGTGTTGTGTGTTTGTGTGTTGTTTGTGTTGTGTGTGTTGTGTGTTGTTGTGTTGTTGTGTTGTTGTGTTTGTGTGTTGTTGTTGTGTTTGTGTGTTGTTGTGTTTGTGTGTTGTTGTGTGTTGTTGTGTGTGTTGTTTGTGTGTTTGTGTGTGTGTTGTTGTGTTTGTGTGTGTTGTTGTGTGTTGTTGTGTGTGTGTTGTGTGTGTTGTGTGTTGTTGTGTGTGTTGTTGTGTTGTGTGTGTTGTGTGTGTGTTGTGTTGTTGTGTTGTGTGTGTTGTTGTGTGTTGTGTGTTGTTGTGTGTGTTGTGTTGTTGTTGTGTGTTGTTGTGTTGTTGTGTGTTGTGTGTTGTTGTGTTGTGTGTGTTTGTGTGTTGTTTGTGTTTGTGTGTTGTTGTGTGTTGTTGTGTTGTTGTTGTTGTTGTGTTTGTGTGTGTGTGTTGTTGTGTTGTGTGTTTGTGTGTTTTGTGTTTGTTGTGTTGTGTGTGTGTTGTGTTGTGTTGTTCTGTGTTGTGTTGTGTTGTTGTTTGTGTTGTGTTGTTGTGTGTTGTGTTGTTGTGTTGTGTGTTGTGTTTGTTGTTGTTGTGTTGTGTGTTGTGTGTGTGTGTGTGTGTTGTGTGTTGTGTGTTGTGTTGTTTGTGTGTTGTGTGTGTGTGTGTGTGTTGTTGTGTTGTGTGTGTGTGTGTGTTGTGTGTGTGTGTTTGTGTGTTGTTGTGTGTTTGTGTGTGTGTGTGTGTGTGTGTGTGTGTGTGTGTGTGTGTGTGTGTGTTGTGTGTGTTGTGTTGTTGTGTTTGTGTGTGTGTTGTGTGTGTTGTGTGTTGTTGTGTGTGTGTTGTTGTGTGTTGTGTTGTGTGTGTGTTGTTGTTGTGTTGTGTGTTGTGTGTGTTGTGTGTTGTGTGTGTTGTTGTGTGTGTGTTGTTGTTGTGTGTGTTGTGTGTGTTTGTTGTGTGTTGTTGTTTGTGTTGTTGTGTTGTGTGTTGTGTGTGTTGTTGTGTGTGTGTGTTTGTGTGTTGTTGTGTGTTTGTTGTGTTGTGTGTGTGTGTGTGTTGTGTTGTGTGTGTGTTGTGTGTTGTTGTGTGTGTGTGTGTGTGTGTTGTGTGTGTTGTTGTGTTGTGTGTTGTGTGTGTGTGTTGTTGTTGTGTTGTGTTGTTGTGTGTTTGTGTTGTTGTGTTGTTGTTTGTTGTTGTTTGTGTGTGTTTTGTGTGTGTGTTGTGTTTGTGTGTTGTTGTGTTGTTGTGTGTTGTTGTGTTGTGTGTTGTGTTGTGTTTGTGTGTTGTTGTGTTTGTGTGTGTTGTTGTGTTGTTGTGTGTTGTTGTGTGTTTGTCCTTGAGCCTGTGGTGACAGGGAGGATGATGGGAAATGAAGTCCGTCTGAACGAGGCTAAAAATAAACCAGAGAAAATCCGCTCAGTCAAAACATGAAAACATCACAACGACACAAAGACACACAACCTCACCTCTGGAAAACACAGAGAGAAGAGAAGAGAGAGAGAGAGGGATGAGGGGAGGAGAGAGGGAGGAGAGGGAGAGAGGGAGGAGAGAGGGATGAGGGGAGGAGAGAGGGAGGAGAGGGAGAGAGAAGGAGACAAGGAGGGAGAGAGGGATTAGGGGAGGAGAGAGAGAGGAGAGGGAGAGGAAAAAGAGAAGAGGAAAAGCGGTAGGAGGAGAGAGGAAGAAGGGGAGGAGAGAGGGAGAGGAGGAGTAAAAGAGGGATGAGGGGAAGTCAGACGAAGGACAGAGGAATGAAAGAGGGAGAGAGGAGAGGGAAGAAAGAGAGAAGAGGATGAAGAGGGGGAGAGAGGAGAGGAGAGAGGGAGAGGAGGACGAGGGAGGGAGGAGAGAAAGAGAAGAGGAGGGTAGAAAGGGAGGAGAGGAGAAAGCAAGGGAGCGAGCGAGGGAGGGCAAAAGGGAGGGAGAGAAGAGAGGGAGGAGAGAGAAAGAGAAGAGGAGGTGGAGAGAGAAAGAAAGAGAAAAGGAGAGAGGAGAGAGAGACTGGGGGTCAGAGAAGGAGAGGAGAAAAAAAGAGGAGCGAGAGAAAGAGGAGGAGGGAGGAGAAGAAGCAAAAGATGAGGGAGGGAGGAGAGAGTAAGGGATAAAGAGGGAGGGAGAAAGGAAAGGAGAGAAGGAGAATGCGGGAGGAAAGAGGAGAGAGAGGAGAAAAGATGGATGAAGAGAGGGATGAGGGGAGAGAGCGACTCGGGTGAGAGAGGGAGAGAAGAAGCGAAAGAGGAGGGAGAAAAGAGGGAACGTGAGTGAGATAGAGAGAAGGGAGGAGAGCAAAAAGAACAAACAGATACAGGAGGAGGAGAAAAACGAGAGGGATGACTGGAGAAAGAGAAACAGGAAGAGGGAGAGAGAGAGAGAATAGGAGGAAGGGAGGCTACAAGAAAAGGAGAGAGGAAGGAGGAAAGAAAAAGAGAGATGGAGGCAAGAAAAGGCAAGAAAGAGACTAGAGAGAGAGAGAGAGAGAGAGGGGAAAAGATGAGGTGAAAAAAGAGAGATTATGGAGAGAGGAAAGTAACAAAAAAGACAAGAATGAGGAGAGAGAGAAGAGGGGGAGGAACTGAAGAGGAGGGAGAGACAGAGCAGAAAAGAAGAGAAAGAAGAGAAATGAGAGAGGGGTAAAGAAAAGAGAGAGCGATGAGAGAAAGAGAGAAAGAGGAAGGAGGATTGGAGCTGTGGTTCACACAAAGGCCACCAGAGGGCGCCAGACTTCACTCATTTTCACTTCTGTGCAGTTTTATAAAAATAATATCAACGTTTATTTATTTATAAGTATTTTTTATTGTTTAATTTAAAGTTTTACATCATTTTAAACACACAGATTTACATTTGTTCAGTTTTAAACGAACAAAAACGACGTCTCAAATGTTCTTCAATAATTCTGTGATTGTGAACAGAAACGATGATGTTGTTTGTGTTTTATTTCCTGTTTTGTTTCAGGAGGGAGTTTGTGGAGCTGATGGACAAATACAGCTGCAGTCACATGACCCCGAACCCCGCAGGACGCTCCTCCCCTCCGCAGATCTGCTCCGGTAACACCCAAATAAAATCTAAACTAAAAATCACCACAAATCTTCCTTCATCGTTCGTTTCTACGGCAACAGCGTCATGTTTCGTTATTCTCAGACTCATGGAAAGAAACGATAGAATAAAACTCCTTTTTACTTTAGAAAACAAAGTAAAAACATCTCTCCCTCCCCCTGCTGGACGCTTTGAGGATTACATGTTCATGATGACGTCATGTTTAACAAAATTTTCATTCATCATTTGTTTCTGTTCAGATATTTCTGATTTATTTAACTGGTAAAATATTAAAACATGTAAATAATTAGATCAGGGGAGACAAACTCAAATTCACAGAGGCCAAAATTAAAAATTGGGATGAAGTCATGGGCCAAACTAAATATAATAAATATTTATTGAAAAATTTCAACAACATCTGCATGTTTTCTCTTCTGTACAGATCTGTAATATTAAATATTTTCTTATTCAAATATAAGTTTAATCATAGTTTTGCTTCAACATTGAATCCAGAACAAACAGAATATAAAATAATAACAACATTTTAAATAAATCATGTCTCTATAGTCTCTGTGTGCGGCGGCAGCTCTGATACAGATTTGATTTGATCTCATGGACCAAATATAATTATATTATGGGCCAAATTTGGCCCTCGGGCCTGAGTTTGACATCTCTGATTTATAGGTTTAAAGGTATAAAAATATTTAAAGTATGTAACTTTTTGGAGGAGGTAAGTCACCTGCACGATTCCATGGAAATAAAAAGTTAAAGCCACACGTCGGAACATTCTCCATAGAGATTTAACTCAGTTTTAATGTCGTACTGTGAAGATTATAAAAGGAAGAACGTTTCCATGGAAACAAGAAGAATTTTTAGAGGTTTTCTGTGTTTTTCAGTCCAATAAAAACATCCACCATGAAAAAACAAACCAACAGCATTTTGGTTAAAATGTCACGTACTGTGGCTTTAATTAAACCAGATCTTCTTCTCTTCCAGTTTCCAAAGTGACGAACAGCTCCTCGTCTTCATCCAGATCAGAGTCTCCACAACTGCTCAGCCCCAACACCTCAGTGTTCAGGTAAGACCTGCTCCGGACGGTCCCGGTCCGGTCCCGGTCCGGTCCCGGTCCGGTCCCGGTCCCGGTCCAGTCCTGGTTCAGTTCTGGTTCTGTGCAGTGACAGTGTGATCCAGCTCGTCTGTGTGTCCAAATCCTTCGGTCTGGGTTTGGTCATCGGGGGCGGAGCCAACAGACTCGACGGACCAATGGTGTTCATCCAGGAAGTGTTGCCGGGCGGAGACTGTCACAAGGTACGACCCGTCTACTCCACCCAGGTCCTGACCGGGACCATAACCAGATCTGAGACCAGGATCCTGGCTCAGATGCAGAGGTGATGTTCAAGTTCCTGTTTCGAGGCGACATTTTGACTGTTCCAGAGATAAAGTGTTTAGTTTTAAACTGATATTGTTGCTCA